>NC_142773.1:26398283-26513283 GCF_988280905.1 Pimephales promelas
TCGGTACCTAAATGTGTTAAAATCACAGGCAAATCTGTGTTCTGTGTTAAAATCACAGGCAAATCGGCGCTCGTTCATGCGAGTGACAATCACGCAGTGTGAATGAGCAAAGACACGATCTGGGAGAATCGCCGATGAGTCAAAATCCTGCTGTGTGAAAAGTGTTCTGACTGAAAACTACATCACGATTACTGACAGCCAATGAGAGAGCAAGATACAGAGCAGCGGGGAGTTTCGGTGAGGAGTTATAGATCACATATCAACAAGGCATTGTTTCGGAAAAAGGCTTCTTCTATTTGGACCCAAGAAATGGAAGAAAAATTTTAAGAATTGGCAGGAGCACCCATGTCTGTTTGACATTTCATCTGAGCTGTACCACAACCTCACGTGAGAACTCTGGTCTTGCACGTGTGACGTCGTGTTGTTTGCTTGTCACATCTCGAGTGTTTGTTGTGAAACGTATGTAGTTAGCGTACTAGACAGAGTTGTCGGCGATTCTTCCTATTGTAAAGTCATGCAGTGTGAAACCTTCTGTCGCCGATCCATCGTGCAGTGTGAACACAGAAGAGACTGAATGCTGGCCAAAACAGTCATGCAGTGTGAGAAGAACAGAGACCCGACTGCTTTGAAAATCGTGCAGTCTGAACTCTGCACTTTCTCACACCATATAAAATGTAAAAGAAAGAGACAGCAGCATGGAATAAAGCAGCACATTTCAAGTTTCTGCCACTGCCTCATAAAATGTAAATGATCCAGTGCAACGGCAACATGTTGTCATGATGCAAGAAAACATCTGTTTTGCAAACTCTGTTGCTGTTGTTTTTGGCTGACATAGACAGAGAGTGTAAAAATTAAGTGAAAGATTTTTTTTTTTTTTTTTTAACATACAATCATGAAAACCTATAGACCTATACAAAAAAATCGATATGTATTTTAAGTCTTTCGTATAAATCTTTCAAAATCCTCTAAAATGGCCTCTTCCCCTTGCTTCAGTAGATTTGTTCTCTGGTCGCTTTTTTTTTATCAGTGTCTCCACACTCTCACTGGCCTGGGGCGTGATGGCGTTTAACTTGAACGGCTGGCTGATGGTACACCAGAACCCTTTCCCCTCCGGATGACCAGCCCTCTCTCTGTCCTGGCTGAGTGCTGCACAGCTCACAAATGTCACTCGTACACTGAGCCTGCCAACTATTTCATTAGCAAACGTGACTTGGCTTCCATCACATGACAAACAACCCTGCAGGTCAGCGACCCCTTGCTAAAGATCTCCCCACCTGCTCTGCTGTAAACAGACCTGCTGTGTGCCTGAGTAATGATTATGAATCAAGCTGTTGTTAACATCTACAGCATCTTTTTACTGTCACTTTTGTTCTCTGTGAGCAACTGATGTGAAATGACTTGAAACTTAAAGGGATTGTTGGAAGAAATGGGTAATGTGGGGAAAAAAATACTATGGAAGTCAATAGGATCCATTGACTATGTGGTTACCAATATTCTTTAAAATATCTTCTTTTGGTGAGGGTGACGACCAAATTTTCATATTTGGGAGTTATCCATTTAAAGTCTTAATATTGTGTCCAAAATTAAAGACTCATACACACACAATGTGTACTGACTTTAATTTAATAAAATGTATGTAAACATTTTTTATACTCGCCCTTGGGAGGTGTGACTAGGCTGGGCACAGACCAAATTGTCTCGATATCCAACGCATTCACACCCCAAGGCGTCACCTTTGACCATGCTTCAATATTTGACGTTTTAGGCGCCCTTTAGCGTCACTTACATGACGCGATCCTACGACGTCATCTAACTGACGCTAAAGGAAAGCGTCAGTTAGAGGACGCGGTTAGGTTTAGGTGTGGGGTGGGGGTAGGGTACACGCGATCCTAGGGCGTCATCTAACTGACGCTAAAGGGCGCCTAAAGCGTCAGATATTGAAGCATGTCCAAATGCTTCCCAAGGCGTCAGTTAAGTGACGCCTTGGGGGTGAGAATGGGCTGCGATATCAGTACCTCGATTTATAAACAACATGGGATGCAATATAATTGCTGCCAAAAACGGTAACATGACCTGATGAAGCACTTGACAGAGCAGAGAAAGTTGCTCCGTCTTCAACTACCAGAAAAACTGGAGCATGTCACAAATGAACCGGAACTCTGAGTATAGGCTACTTATCTCACAGACATGAGAAATAGGCACAGAAAGCTTGAAATGAGTGTCCACATTTACTATACTGTAGAGATGATGAGCAACTTCAACTTCATCTTTGCAGCCAACGCTGACTCAGAAAACACTAGTTAAACAATTAAAATGTCTTCTTGCTTTTTTCCCCGACACATTCATAATCATTAGGCTACTTTTGCCAGTGCTTTGCGGCAAGCTTTATCCATGCGCTTGAGCAAGAGGCCTATATATCAAAGTCAAGGTATCGGTATGATCGGTATGGTATCTGTATAGGTGTGACAGATTTCAGCAACAGCAAATCCTTTCTACACACGACACGATTGTTCTGTACTTTGCTCTAATTGCAAACATCTGCTGAAATCGCTGTGAATGACCGTTTTTGCCTTCACTTCCATTATAAACAGTACCAGTAACGTGGAGAGAGTTCATTCATTTTAATTAGCGAAAGTTTACATGCAAAATGATTTATATTTCTGAGTTTAACCATCAACTGCTTTGTTGACTGTTTGCTGTTTCAAATTCCCAGAACTGGCAGGCAGTTCAGAGCAGTTGTGTGTGCCTATGAGTAATACCACAGATAGAAACAGTGGTAGAGCGGAAGCATTTTTATTCTGCGCTCTCCGCATTATGAGGCTTCTTCACCAACTCAAGAGTCTAATCTAATTTCCCTCAGACTTGTAGAGCGTGAACAAGCCGCTGTGAAGTTTGGCATCTGAAGACGGTCTGGGAGAAAGGCTCTGAGAATAAACATGAATGAGCATGCCTGCATGTCTTGTCATCAGTGGCCATTGATCTATGTGTTCCTGGCATGAAAGCGGCTGAAAGTTTCCTAGAAAAGTTTTCTTCTAGTGGATATGAATGCACCGGAGGAGTCTGGCGGCCTCTAGAGGTCAAGCAGTTTACTACAAACTTGAGCAGATATTTACCCCACCTATTAGACATCCATAAAAAAAAAAATGGTCAAAACCTGAAAATTCACATTTTGATTCCATATCTCTATCTATTTACCTCACGATTCGCTCCAACTTGGATTCTACAGATTCCGTAATGTGGTGAGACTACATGAAAATAAGCGAGATGAAAGAATATTCTGATCAATTTCTTCAGATACGACAAGCTATTTTCCCTGTGTTTTACCATGATAGATCCGTGTACAAGCACACCTGAGACCCTGGTGGTTGACATTCCATTCAACAGAATCCAATATTCCCTTTTGCTGTCCAAAAAAAAAAAAAATAGACTTGCTCATATATCACATCACATATATTTGATATTTACTCTCACGTACATCACCCCTGAACTTTTTGTGTCTGGCCTCCACAGACTGAGATTTAAAACAGATCTCTTCTGCCTCCATTGCCATAGTAACAAATTCTACCAATTTCAACTCAAACACTCCTCCACTTAGAGAGGGTTTACACTTAGATATCCTCTAATAAGGTCAGATGGGGAGAATATTAAATATTTGCTCTCATATTGCTCATATTTCTCTATGGCAGAGACCCCGTTTAGTAAAAGTGACATGGTGGTGATTGGGGATGGAATCAGTTTTGTAATAGATAGAGTGTAGCTGGAAAAAAAGATCCTTCAGGGCCCGGTATGTTACATCACTGTTAATGGCTTCTGCCCTGATGGCAAGCGAAATTAAGAGTACATTAATTAGGTGCATTTACTGTATTAAATGAACTAGTCGGCAACTCCAGAGTCTACTCACAGAGGTACAATTTGGCCAGTTAATAATTCAGATGATGTTACTTTATAATGTCTAAATCATGTCTTTAATCATTGTATTTTTTTTTTCTGACGTCTGAACACGTAAATTACTTTATTATAAGATCAAAATCAGATTTGTGTGAAAACAAACAGCAGGTACTTATGTCCCAAAAGAATGAATTTTAATGACTCATTAAATGCCTTAGCTTGATTGTTTGTGTAAGAACTGTGACTCCTGGCTCAGAAACACAGGGCGACTGCAACCAAAAACAAGCAAATAAAGCTGAAATACATGATGCATCAAAAAATGGCTCAAGCAAAGTAAATCTTCTCCCAATTAAATATTTATATATTTAATAACAAAGAAACATACACCAGTGAAAGCTATTAAATATATCAAAGTACTTCGTTTTTAAATCGTCTTTAAAAACAATAATCTTACTTGAGGCCATTATGCAAAACAATACATAGCTGCAAATCTTTCTACATAGGGGCAGACAACACCAGGCAAGTTTCCCAACTTCCAAAGTATTATGAAGGATTTTGAGTTGTAAGCAGAGAGTACATGGTGAGGGCTTTCCTGGATAGTAGGTTGAGTACTATGTCAAAAATGCAGGGAACTAAAGATAAATCCTAGAACTCAGTGATTATGAGGATAGCATGAAATAAATATGAGGAAGCTGTGGGACTTTTCACTGCATTATTGATGAGGATTTTCCACTGCTCTTTCAGTAGGTTACACAAGTAGGCGACAACAAATGAAAGTTTTAATGTTAAAAATCATATCAATAATGTTTATAACTGATTTGTTCAAAAAACGTATTCATTCAGGAACAAAACAAGTGGCCATCTTTACGCTCAAGTCAATGAATCATTCACTCAATCGATTTGCTGAAAAACTCTGTTTCGTCATTCATAAACTAAATAAGTGTCCGTCTTTAGGAGGGAGTCATTGAATCAGTCAAACAAACTGTTTAAAACACTAATTCATTCAGGAACTAAAGTGTTGTTTGGATCAGTGCTATTCTAGTAGGCTATCTATTTAAGTATGCTGTTTAATATTTTGAATTAGTCTCTAGTTTTAGTAATTAGTAAGCTTTTAGTTTTAGTAATTTTGTTGTGTTTTATCTTTGTTTTCAATTTAAATGTGTCCATATATTTTTTCTTCATTTTTATTTCAGCTTTAGATTTAGTTAGATAGATGGATGGATGGATGGATGGATGGATGGACGGACGGACGGACGGACGGACGGATGGATGGATAGATAGATGCCGTCGGTGTATGAATGAGTGTGTGAATGGGTAAATGTGAGGCAAAATGTAAAGCGCTTTGGTGGCCATTAGGTCTATGAAGGCGCTATATAAATGCAGTCCATTTACCATTTACCATTTATAGATAGATAGATGTTAGAAAGGTCGAAATAAGGAACATGGATGGCATCTGTTTTGTTAAACGATTAGTCCGCCCAATCACGCTCATCTCAAGAGATGAGCACAGGAATATTCATGGCAGTGACTGACGCAGGGAGGCAATGAAGGGCCCTTCTGTCTTTCATTACATGCACAACAATGAATTCATTGGAATTATTGTGGAAGCATGACCTTCACTTTCACCCCTGTGTTCATTACCGGCAGAGGCATGGCCCATGCTCAGAGATTATTTCACACTGTATAAGAGAGCAAGCCAGAGTGAAGCATGCAGACCCCATCAAGAGGTGGCGGGCTGCAGAAAATGAATATGACATGCAAAGGCAATTTCCTTTTGGCCAGATGGGTGACTTGGTATTCCTGACGAATGTTAGATCAAGAAGTCCTATTAGCGCACTCTGATAACTACCCGGTGCATGAGAGGGAGGGGTTGACATTCTGCCGAAGTTCCTTTTACAAAGGAAAGCATTGCAACAGAATATACATTTGGCTCTAAATGTTTCTCTGTTCGCTTATAGAAAGGTACAGCCAGAATTTTTGCGAAAAAAGGGAGCTTTTGCCAGGACATTGACAATAAAATTCTTGTCAGAGCAAAGACTGACTTTAGAGTCAATATTCATTTAATCCGGCATTGGTTGATTGCTTAAGTTGGGCTTTTTGAGCCAAGGTGATATCTATCAAATGCCAAGAAGAATATAAATTGTATGGTGGGGGAACGAGGATCAGAATGAAGGACACAGGAAACAGAGGACCTTTCATGGGCAGACTCTCAGACGGAAGCTATTCCCCATCTCTTTAGAAAGTGTAATGAAGGGAGACTGAATCAAAGAGGTTCAATATTATGCCTGACCCAATGTATTGCCTTTGCAGTGAGCAAACTGGGGATGAAGATAAGGCAAGCTTGGAAATACTATGTTTTCTCTTTTTTGGCCCTGACAGCACTGCAGCTCAGGTTTTGGCCCCGGGTCCCTCAGTGAAGTCATAATCACTGTCTGCCAACCTAATCATTGTTGAAGCTTAATTTAAAATTGTTCTTCGCTTATACTGCTTGTATGTTTTCCATAAGATGTGCTACATCCTAAGACCAAGTGCACACAAGAAGACAGAAAGTCTTTGAAAGTCAAATTTTTGCTACTAGTCATGGCGTGGCTCACAAGTGCATATGCGTTATGCACACACTGTAGGATATATTGTTGTTGTTGTTGCAGACTTAAAGCGACAGTTCACCCAAAAATTCTTTCAGCATTTACTAATTCATATTACATCAACATATGCCGACTAACAGCAACATACACTCTAACTGGGTTTTGTCTGATCAGTCGGCATCTGTTATTTGGCCTTTTTTTTCGCCGATTGAACATGTTCATGTAGCTTTTGTCAGGTCGTGGAATGTCTGAAAAGTGACATACTGCAATCTGGTGATAGTGCTGGTTGTTTGTGGTTGGCTGGTGCAGAGTAAAATGACAGATGTGGCTTTTAGCAAAATTTTAGGTTTTATGGATTGAACTTACATTTACAGTAAAAACCTGTTTTTATATGACAACCACCAAAAACCACAAGTCATAATGAGAAAACCACATTATGAAACAAAACTTGTAACAACTTGTCTACATGATTAGGGAAAATGTAGAGAAGATGCAGTGTCATGCAAACAAATAAAAACACCATCATGGTAACACACTAAAATAATGTATTAAACATTAATTTAACCCTTATGTATACTGATTTTTCATTTGAACTGTCCTTTTTAAAACATGAAAGGTCAACCTTTTTGTGTGCTTGGTTTAATAAAATAGGAACGTTTGTTTTAGGGTGGGTTTGGTGACCTGCGGACCTACTAATAAACTAGCATCCATAATGACATTAATTGGGAATATATTTTACTGTACAGGCTGAAAGCAACAAAATTTACGTCTCTTATGTAGACAGATATTGATTATCACAGGGGAGAGGCTGTATCACTGAATGACTTCTTACTGAGAAGACGAGGCTGATGAAGTTGTCCTGGATTATCCTGGCTCACCCCTGTCGTCTGGTGAAGACAAAGCGCGCAGACATACTGGCAAATGATAAATAGTATGGCTGTCTGCAAAAGTCTAAAGGAGTGTAATCGTCTTCATTACCAGGCAGCAAGCTGTGAATTCCTTCCGCGCAAACAGTGGCAGTGCCAGACTAAAAGACTGTTCAGATTTGTTTTGCACACATAATCAATGCTCTTGTGCAATTGACTGATACTGGGTCATTTTATGCAAGAGGTGCCTTTGCAAGTTTGATTAGATGATTAGATGATTTTTAAAGGTCATTTTATATATTTTAGCAATGTAGACGCAACTTTGTAATTACAATGTATACACAAAGATAATGAATGACTGCTTTTATTTACATATATTTTTATTAAAATGTGCATATGCTATACGTAGGAGTCAGTAACAGACTGTGTATTAATATTTCACAATGTTACTCTTTTTACTTTATTTTTGATCAGATAATTGCAGCTTTGAAAATATCAAAGATATTTTACAAAAATATCTTACAATAAAAGGTCTATGTTTAATATTGTATATATATAAAAAAATATCTTAACATATATATAAAATTATGTATGGGCAAAATCTCGTTGGCATAGGCTTTTATATAATAAACACAAGTGTCAGAAAGACCCTGTTCTAATGATTTAAGAAGTCATGTGATTTGCTGTGAAATAATCCTGATGCTCTGCTTGGAACCATATATGCAATCAAATCTCTTAATTCCCCTGAAGTATTGCAGCAAACCGGGTTCAGAACTGATACGTGTAATTGATTTAGTCCCTCTAACAGTCTCTGTGTGAGAAACATACACTTCCCTTGCTGGAGGTGGTAATGAAGGTGCTAACGACAAACTTTTATAACATGACAGGTAAGCGAAACCACAGAGGAGAGCACATTGGCATGAGTATTTTTAGGTGTTTTTCAATTTCCTAGTGCTAATTGCAATTTTTGCAACTCTGCGTGCAGTAAAATTTCCCTCAAGAACCACAGAGTTACCACTTTAAAGATACAGTAAATGGCATTCAATTAAAACTCCAGCACAATAAGGAAGTCATTACAGAACCGTTTAAAAAAGGAGTCGTTAAATTAAATCTGGTAAATGACACTTGATGTAAACTCAAGCCCAAATCTCTGAATTAGTCATATCCTAATGGCATTGTGGTGAAGTGCTCCGAGGCAAAACTAGATTTTATAGACACATGTAAATCAGAATTATAAGATAAACATGTTTTCCTCTTTTTCAGTGGAAAGTAATTAGATTCAAAGTCAACAGTGTCACTTCGTGTGGTGATTTGCTGATAAATCTGCCGTATTACCATGAAGTGTCGAAGCGACACACAAATCACATTATCTCCCTCATATTACATTCATGACATACAAAAGCAGTGAACCCAGGGGCAGTCATTAACCATTATACGGCCATTCATCATCCTGATTTTGCATTGACCAAACGGATTACAAATGTTCTCACTGTGTGCCTGAAAAGCGTTAACCTTCTCCTTGGCTCCTTCCTCATCTTCAATGGCCTCAGTAAAATGGCAACTTCACAAGACGTAATGATGTCACTGAAGTATCACTTGTCATTTCTAAGTGATGAGTCCCCACACAGTTCAAAGAAGATTGATGATTTTTCCACTACTGCAGTAATGCAAAAGGTCACACCAAACTGTCTGCACCAAGTGTGCAACTCGTCCTGAAAAGTGCAGCCAAAACATTTCGATCGCTCCCTTGTGGCTGGCTGCGGTGTAGGTCACAAAAACCCAACCCTCTCCATATAATCGAATGAGAAGCAATCCAAAATAAAAAAAAAATTACATTTTAAATAATTTATATTATATATATATATATATATATATATATATATATATATGAAGAGTTCAGATGCAAAAGCCTCTAAGTGCCATTTGAAATTTTCTTCTAGAATGATCATTTTTATCAAGCTTGTATATTTAAGTTCAGTGATTTCACTTAAATGGCAATGATAATTACCTATTAATTGTTATTTAAGTGAAATTACTGAACTTAAATATATAAGTTTGACAAAAATCATCATTAAAGAAGAAAATTTCAAATGGCATTGAGAGGCTTTTGCATCTGAACTCTTCATATATATATATATTCCCCCCAAAGATGGTTTCTGCTATTTTAGGGTAGTTCTTATGCTGGTGTATGTTCAACTGTTCATTTTTCCAATAGGTCTGTTTTTAGTTAGTCATTTGACGCTATGGAAATAGTGTGTTGTGTCATAATTGACTACTGTGCTTGCGACTGAATCAGCGGGAGTGAGAAAATAGACTAGACCTTGATACCGTGACTCCACCTCGGGGTCACTCCAGACTCAGGCTTCGAATTATGTAGTTGGCATTGACTGTTTTTGGGATTTTGGCAAAGATTGTCTTATTATTGGCAGATACGAAAGTCCGTGGCTCTACGATTGGAAAAAAGTATAACGGCTTTTAATACCATTGATTACGTGCGCCTTGACAGCCAATCTTATAACAGTCTTGATGTTATTGAATTTTGTTCAGAGTTGTGCGTCAGTCAATCACTGTTTGCGGACACCATATAATGAATGAGAAATCACACGTGCCACACAATTGTCCATGACTTCTATTATAAAACAGCATTTTTTCATCTCAATAAATCAATCCAAAACGAATGTTTAAGAGCAAACATGTTGAAGATTAGGTGATGGGCCGTTGAATCATTAAATGATTAGCTATTTGCAGGTTTGCCAAGTGGCTTTCATTTTGGCTTCCTTTTTCCACAGTGGAAGGAAGTGGGGACAAATTGTACATCTTTTAACCCTATATTATGCCAAGCTCTGAACTATTTTGTTGGGTAGAAATTGGGACTGGGGGAGCCTTTAAATATTGTTGTGGACAGTGGTGGGAGGGTGGGGGCCTTGAAGTCAAAAAGGTTATATCCACTGGTATAGACGCAGAGAAAGAATGCATGTGCATTAGAAATTCAGGATGAAATGCACAAAATATAGAGTGATATTCTGTCTCAGATATATCAAATACTTACATGAGATAGAGATATTTCCCTAACTTACATTTTAAACAATCTCAAACCGAGTCAACTGAATCAAGTATTTGTATTTTGTTAAAACAAAGTTCAGTTAGAAGTGGATCTAAAAAGGCAAATAAAGCATAGAAAGATAGAGTAAGCTGCAATGGCCCTTTCTTGACTTAAGTAAGAACTGCCTCTTCACCCTTTGCAGAGGTTTAAAGCTTTAACTTGAATTCATGCTGGCCATCTGTGACTCAGCTTGGTTTAATAATGGTTAAAGCACATATCTTCCAGTCATTGGTCCATCTGTCCTTGCTTCATTACCTCTGTCTAAGCTGCATTCCAACTCAAATATCTCCATTTTGACACTGCAGCAGATCAAATATAGCCAGGGTTTGGAGAGTTAGAAACCTTACCATTCAAATCAAAAGTCAGATACCAAATGCAATTCAAGACAGATGGTTGTCACATTAACCATCTGGCTAACACTTATTTTCATGATTTTCATAATATCATGTGTGCATGATGAAAACAAGTTCAACAATAAATTAAAAGGTAGCTTGTTATCCTTATGTCAGTAATGTTGCTGTTAAGATTAATATGAAATGGGGTCCAAGAAGAAAATCTTAAGATTTTTTTAGCATTTTTTGTAAACAAAATTTAGTTATCACAAGTTACCTTATCAGCATAATATTTTTGGACCCCACTAAAGTCTATATGGTTCTGGTGTGTTGTACAAAGAGTGGATTAATCAAGGTTAACTACTTTACAATTAATATAACAGTTTGATATGATGTAACTTTTATTTTCGCCCCACTGACCACAATCAAGTTTTATTTTTGACCCTTTGTTGTAAAATGTTTGGGGAACTCTGCAGGCAAACTAAACCAACCTTTAACATTTTAACACAAGCAATTCTATTATAATGATCACATCGTTAAAAAGTAAAGATAGTATTAATTTCTTAATATGCCAGTTATGTAGTAAACTACAAAGGCAGCAGGTATCCTTGGTTCCAACTAACCACAAATTTGCTAACTGTAAGTGTCCCGGGAACCTTTTCTATCAGCTTCAAATAAATTCAATCAGCTACGATAAATGAGAAGGCACATAGTCAATCAATGGAGGGAATACCATCAGATATGAAAAGCAATTAAAAGTACCTGGGTCGTTTCAAATGAGTGAATGTTCCTGAATTTTAATGCATTTTCTTTATCATCATGGATACCCCTAATAATAACTGTACAATATAACAAGAGCAGGGTGCAATCAGCTTCATTTCTATCCTCAATACTATTTAGCTGGGTCATCCTTTCCCAAACACAGACTGTGTCCTTTATGTTTACTCAGTGGCATTCATTCTAAAACTTAATCTGCGTGAAGTCTATCCAAAAGTACTGTTCATATTATGAAGTCTATCTTCTGCCTTTGTTGTTGGTCCCAATGTTCCTTGGCTTTTCAGTTTAAAATGAATAGTGTGAGCTCAGAGGATTTACATGTCTCTAAAACGGGTTTATCCTTCTAGAGAAATGTATTAACACCATTTGCAAAAACAGCAATAAACTTCCTCTATCCACAAAGCATAAAGACGGATTACACCGGGATAAAGTTTTCAAGATTCCTGTTATATTTTCCTATATTTTGATGTCATTTTAACCTAAAAGGGTCATCACATACAGCACTTGCCTAACAATCCTGTGTCATAACATGTGTTATTAACTTCTTTCCAGCACAATATGCAAAAAGCTGCATGTCAAATGATGTCAGAATACTCAACATTCCTGATACAGTAATCTGCAATAATTAAATAGTATCACAACTTCCCCACTTTCTATAGACGCTTTAGCTTAAGTTCTGTCAGGAAGACTCAATCAGCATGTCATGTATTACCTCACTCCTGTCCAATCAGGTGTTAACAGTCACAGTATAAAAGATTGGTACTTAGACTTGTCTGAGTTCGCAGATGCTGTCACTGCCATTCACCTCCATCCTCCCCAACCAACACCAAGATGGTCCCTTACTTACCTCCAGGGGGTCAGCTGCGCCCCCGCCTTCATCTCAGGCGGGACATGCAGATTTATTGCAGTGCAGTCTCATCCCAAGACGTCATACAACTGACGCTTCTGACCATGCGTCAACATCCGCTGTTTTAGGGTACCCTTAAACATCGGTTAGATGGCGTTATCTAATCCTAACCCTACCCCATACCTAAACCTACCCTGTCACCTAACTGATGTTAAAGGTAAAGCATCAGTTGGATGACGCCCCAGGATCGTCATCTAACCGACGTTTAAGGGTACCCTAAAAAGGCGGATGTTGACGTATGGTCAAAAGCGTCAGTTATATGACGTCTTGGGATGAGACTGTATTGTTTATTGTTATTTAATTTCATTTTACATTAATTCAATTTTCCTGCAAAAGTAAAGGTAAACCATCTCAGTAAAATTTTCCTGGTCTGTCTGTTTTTTTGTGTGTGTGTGTTAATGTGTTTTACCTAATTTTTGCCCTCTGTAGCGAAGCTAATTCTGGTCCATAGTGTGTATCCTGATATACAGATGATACACACAGAAACGGAGTAGCTGCCCCATTACATATCACTACTTGTTAGATGTTACATTTAAAAATATGTAGTAATACCACACTTTGCAGCATGGTTTCTCTTTACAGTGGCTGTTGATGTAAAAAATCCATTTTCTCAAAAGGGTTTCAAAAGATTTATTTTTGATTTATAAGATTTATAAGTATTTTTCCTTATAATTATTTAAACAACACAAGCTTTAAAAATCGTTTTTACACAGCACTCAAAAATAATTCATTCTTTCTGGCTGGTCAATATTGAATAATTCAGCCCATTCTCACCCCCAAGGCATCACTTAACTGACGCCTTGGGAAGCATTTGGACATGCTTCAATATCTGACGCATTAGGCGCCCTTTAGCGTCAGTTAGATGACGCCCTAGGATCGCGTGTACCCTACCCCCACCCCACACCTAAACCTAACCGCGTCCTCTAACAGACGCTTTCCTTTAGCGTCAGTTAGATGACGCCTCAGGATCGCGTCATGTAAGTGACGCTAAAGGGCGCCTAAAACGTCAAATATTGAAGCATGGTCAAAGGTGACGCCTTGGGGTGAGAATGCGTTGAATAATTATGCCAAACTGTAGTTTCATATCTCATGTTGTGTGAAAAGTGACGTCTTTCTTCTCACATCACGGTGCTCTGCAAATGACTCTTTTGAAGTCTTTTTGCATTAGTATCATTACTGGGTTGTAATGACCGGCTGACTTTGGCCAATATTTGCATATATTATCCAGTTCATTATATTAATAGTTAGATAAATAAACAAACAAAGAAACTAATACTGTATCCTTTGTATATAGTAATAGTTTATGGAAAACTGTCAACATTCTTGAAATGTCCACAAAATTATATTCAGTCATCACATGCTGACATCAGTTGGCATTTGCTCATCAGCATAATTCACACATTCCTTACACACTGAAATTGAGAAATTGAGTAGATTGGTCTACTCAATCCGATGAATGAGCATGTAATCCATAACACAGATAATGAAAGTGCTATGGTATATTTGCAAGGGTCTAGCTAAGAACACAACGTCTTATGTCCAGCATTTCAATAGCTGGACCTCTATTTAAATTCGGAGAAATGGAACCAAATGTAACTGGCAGGATTATTAATGATGTCAGTTTACCCCTGGTGCAGCAGTGCACAATAAATGATATCCCTCCTTTCTAATTTATTCTGCCTTGGCTCCAGAGTGGCCCGCTGTTTAAAACAACATGGATGGATATCCCCTGGCTTTCTTACAGCCTCTAATAAAGGTCAATTTTACCTGCTGTATGTGGATTGAATTTGACTTGCCATTTTCTGCTCGCAACTCTTTGTGGTGGCGTGCTTCTGGGGGAACTAAGTGAAATTCGATATACGGGCTAAATAAGGTTTAAATCAAGCCGTAATATCTATAATAATTCACCACACCAGTCCAAATTATCCAGAGATTGTAACAGGGTGAAACATGCTGAGAGTCCATTTAAAATGGTCTCCCAGTCAGCAAGTGATTGGTATAAAATGCCATGGGAAGACTATCGAACTGACTGTTCAAACACCATGTGAGATGAGAGCAGAGTCCTCAAAATGAATAGTCACAAAGTCAGGGTGCCGTTTGCTTCAGAACTGTTCATCTAGAAATTGCATCCTATCAGCTCTCTGCTATAGAACATTCAGAACCCTAGCACCCAGAATGTGAATTGAAGTAAATTACATTTGATGGCAGTGGAATAGACGTATCTCCAAAAAATGATGGCTGGATAATGTATTACATTCAAAACTAAAGCTGCAAGTCAGCCTCTCAAGCAACTTTTTTTTTTAAATATCTAAATCTGTCTGCATTTTATGAACACTAAATCAGTGTAACAAAGACACGTCGTAGGTGAAATCACAAGTGCAATTTGTTGTGCAGCCTGACATAAAATAGACCAAATAAGAATATATTTTATAGTTAATGAGCAAGATTATAAACCAATGAGATTTTTTTTAGTCAGCGAGAGATGGGTGACATGGCCAAAAATATAATCAAGTTTTTTTTTTTTTTGTTTGTTAATTTTTTTTACTTTTCATTTATAGAAAGGATATGCATTTCATGTGTTTTTTAGACCTCCAGAATGAACGTAAACAGAACTTATCCACTGAGTAGCAACATTTTAATTTAGGGCCCATAAAATATGTTTTGATTGTTTCCAAATTTCCAGAAGTTAATAAATTCAGTGTTCCCTTTCGTTGTCACTTCGAGTTCCGTCGGATGACGACGAATGGGGTTTCACTTAGAAAGCCTATCGACTTCGAGTATACAAAACGAAAGAAAATGCCATGGGCCTGTGAAATTTGCATAGCGTTTTTTGAGACTTGTGGGACTTTTAGACTTGTGGGCACACTTCACGTTTGACGACGAACAAAACAAAACAAAGAGTAAAGCATGCAGAGTGGTCATTCATGGCAAGAACACAACCAATAGATTGCCGAAGTTATGATGTCACTCTGTAGGCAAAAACGCGGGAGTTAGCATTTTAGCACTTTCTGTTCCTTCGCCCTAAAGTCTATGGGTTTTATAATGGGTTTTTGCTAAATCGGCTGAAATAATGTCTGTGGTGAACAAAGCCTCTAAATATTTTCACGTTTTGATCTATGTCATAAAACACACCAGTTATAACCTGCTTGTGGTTTTTTTAAAAAACTTTATACCCTTTAGGTTTCAAAATGTATAAATTTTGGATTAACTTGTAAAGATTATCTTGATAGACAAAACGTGCAACTCTTTGTTAAACACAGATCTTATTTTTTTGCGATTTTCCAAAAGTCTATGCACCCATGCGCCGCTAACTTCCGAGTTGTCCTACAAAGTGACGTCATCACTTCGGCTCTCTGTTTCAAAATACATTTACAGATGCGCAACTCGTACATTTTCTCAAAGGTAAATTCACAACAATGTTTTTTGATTTATTGAGCTAAACAAAATTGAAACACTGCAGTGCGTAGATGTTGTCGCATTAAATATTACGATCTGAAAAGTTCAGTAAAATAGCCCCTTCTTCAAGTTAGATGAGAGCACCATACGAATGCGTAAAATTATGCTTGATTAATACTAATGTTTAGAATATTTCATAATGTTCTACTTGTTGACAATATCACAAATATGTCTAGATTAGTCAGGTGAAATGTGAAAGTTCATTATACATACTAATCTAGCAATATTGTGGTATTTAAAACATACAATATTGCTAGACAAAGGAATAACTTCTTCCAGCCTGATCTCACGGGAATTCGTACGAATTTACGAGGTGGCTAATTCGTAACAATTCGTATGACCTCACTCATACGAATTAGTACGATTTTTTGCTAAATCGTACATATTTTACGAATTGGCCAATTCGTATGACTTTGTACGAATGACCTACCCCTTTCCCCGCCCCAAAACCTACCCATCACCATAGACAGTAAAAGAAATGGACAGAGTGATCTCATTGGAACTCCATTGAGACGATTGAAGCCCGTTTTTGGCGATTTTTTAGCACTTCTGTCCCTGACGCGCAGACTCACACAGACCTTGGCTACGTAGTGGGACGTGAGTGACCCGTCTGTCTTCTAGTGCTGTGGCATGAGAAATCTGAATCATTCCCTTCCGAAACATGCAGAGGTGGAGAGTGTGAATAGGAGCTGTCCATGAGCTAGGGCAAGGAGACAATTTTGCTATGTACTCTGATTAATTATTTTGTCATTTTGCCTCCACGTTTCCCCGATTGCGCGCAAGCTTCTTCTCATGCCCATACGGTAATCTCTCTCTACGTGCGACAGAGAGTCGCGTGGGTATGACGCAATCGTTAGCCTACTTTCACTAAAACTGCTTCTACGGGGCCATAACATAAACTACAAGGAAATGGAGCTGTTCATACATTGTCGTGTTTCTTGAGAAATAAATAAAGGACAAATGGGGTCTTCAAACGCCTCAGATGTAAAGTTATTCGCTGTCAAAGTGACGCCAAAATGAATGGGAGTCAATGGGAATCAAGTGAAGTTCTGCTACAAGATGTCAGCTCTGGCGAGGCTTCAACTTCCGGTCGATGGATCACCCCCTTGCCCATCACGTGGGTTTGGACAAATCGTACGAAATCGTACGAGTGAGGTTGTATGAATTAGTACGAATTAGCCACTTTTTTAATCACTCGTACAAATTCTTACGAATTGGTCGTGAGATAGCGTAGACAGTACCCAGAAACGAACAACTGACAAAGGCTGCAATTACATTAGGTTCAAGTGACCCAATTCTGATTTTTTTTCATGTGACACAGATTGGATATGACCCACAAACATGAAAGCGGGAAAAAAGCATTCCGATATTCTCAGATTGGTTTTAGGTCTCATTCATAGGTGGAAATAAAGCATTGAATACATGCATTTGCATCTGCCATATAAGCAGACAGATCGGATATTGTTCAGTCAATGTGATTTGAATCAGATGTGAAGGACATCTGCAGTTCCAACAATTTTGAAACGCACACATGTGTGTTCATTCTTCTAAAATATTTCACAGCCATTTTACACTTTACTATAAACCTAGAATGCAATCTGCTTTAAATGAGCTCTATACTGTGACTCTCCATAACCAGCCAATTAAAATACTCGAACACTAATGGAAAGAGAAATGCTGAGAAAAGAAAGAGAGTTAGCACACCTCAGGTTTACATGAAAATACTACGTGACCAATTTTCACAAACAGCCCTCAATATGAGAGAACAGCCATGATGGATGCCTGCATCTCATGTTGAGACGGAGAGCAAAAAAAAAAAAAAAAAGGAAAGAAGAAATCCTTCTGAAAACATCAACAATAACAAAAGCCTTCACGGCTAACCAAATCCCCCATTGAAATTTCTAAATACTTCTCTCCAATCTGATCCCTATAAGCAGTCGATGAAAAAGCAGACGTTGTCTTTGATATTCGGTCTTGGAAGGCTTTACTCCCCCTCGCTCATACCTGTCTTGGGGTTGGACTGAGGGGATGTGAAGTTGATAGGAGGGGAAGGGAGCTCTGAAGTAAATGCCTAATGAGTTTAAAACTCACTTTGTACCATTTTTCTACTTTTCCTCTCTAACAGATGCCAGCAGGGACCATTGTCGCTCTGCAACGGATTCCTGCGTAAATTTAACAGCTTACGTAGAGGAATGTGGCTTAACCAAGCTGAATAAACATTTGTGATTATAAAAGATACTGATGAGAATGAGTTTGTTATAAGCTTTCCATTAAACTGCCTTGCTGAAAAACTGTCAAGAGAAGAGAGGGAGATTGTTTGTAAGATGTTAGATGCAATTGAAAGCATTTTTAGTGGGTAGGCTTGATAAAGCTTATCACTACCCATCTAAATACTGAAACAGTTGTCAGGAAATTCGTTTGAATGGCTTAATGCTTGAGTGGTTGTATAAAAGGACTCAGAGTGAAAAGAACAAACATAAGAAGGGTTAATTGGCTACAAAACAAACACACAATTACAGCTATTGTATTTGGACACATCTCAAAATTAATCTGCTTTTGTAATTTTCATGTGTTCTTTATGTGCTTAAAAATGGTTACACTATTACACTACATTTTTTTTTTTAAGTCTGAAGTTGCCAAACCTCTAATGAATGCTTTCTTTAAGCCACAGATAATTTAAAATGAGAAACCTCAGCTTTACAGCATCCAATTAATGCTGTAATGTCAGGGAATTATTTACAACATATACTTTTAATGTAAGCAGAATTCACCTATTATTAGAAATCCATAAATGAGAGATTTGTCCATGCAGCCAGATAATTACCTTCACCATGAGAATATATAGGACCTTTGGACCTCATTACTCTCTCTGCTCTTACCGTTTGCCCTTTTACTCTCTGGACTTTGGACTTACTCTCTGAATTCAACAATACATTTAGAGCCACGGTGTTTGTCGCTATTTTATTGCCATTCTGTATCATGCCTTTCACTTCTCTCGTGGCCAAAAAGGGCCTATAATGTTAGTAAATATATATATATATATATATATATATAAATTATGAAACTCACTTTCTTCAAATAAAATTGATAACAGAAGTTCAGAAAAATAGAAATAATGCTAATTTAAAAATCCAAATTATACTGTGCCCATTGTCAATGACTCGTCTCGGAAAACAGGATTTTAATGTATATGCAAATGCCTGTATCATTTCATTTGTGTTCTCCTTTGTTGTTGTTTTTTTGTTGTTGTTTTTTTTTTAGCCTTAAGCTCAGTAGGCTATATGACTTTTACTCTCATCTGCCACCTGTCCTGGATTTGTCACTTATGCAAGTTGTTTTGGTGAGAAAGCCACATAAATATGAACAAAAAAACTACACTCACTATACTAGAATCAATGTGTCGTTTACAACAGAAAACCAGTGATCTTTAGCTGCCAATGACCGCTAACAGGATGTGGATTGTGTGGTGTAGGGAAGGCTTTGTTGGAAGTCATTGAAAGCTCCCAAGATACCCATCAGTGGACCACGTGGCCTTGAAATGCGTCTGACAGTACCCAAGCTCTCTATTAGCAGTCCAAGCACCTGTCATCACAAACAAGAAAAGCTCTCCTCTGTATTGTTATCCACAGTTCTGTTGTTGAGTCAGGCACACTGCAAAATACATCTTAATCAGTATTGTTGTACCGTTTTCTAGTGATAGAATATAAATATAGTTTGAGATGCAACTTTTGAGATGCAAAAAATGTGTAAAAGATTAGACTTGTTTTCTTTTTAAAATATATATATATATTTTAAACTTAAATATACACCACCATTCAAAGTTTGGAGTCGGTAAGATTATTTTTTTAAAAACACTCTTATGTATGTACCAAGGCTCTATTTTTTTTTTTTTTTTTGTTGAAAACACAGTAAAAACAGTAATATTTTGAAATAAACATTATCTTTTTATTATCAATGTTGATGTGCTGCCTTCAACTGTTGCATTTTTCTTTTATGAATAACAGCATTCCTTTGAAATGAAAATCTTTTGTGAAATTTATAAATGTCTTCATTGTCCCTTTTGATCAGTTTAATCTGTCTTTGCTGAATAAAAGTATTAATTTCTTTCAAAATCTTAATGAAGGTTAGCCTATTGTATTTTTTTTTGTTTTTCTCTCTTTTAAGCCTAAACCTTTTTAATTTTGTCAGACTTATAGCCTGCTATTATATTTTAGTACCATTAACCAATCATATTACAATCTAAAGATTTAGTAGTTTTGAATTGAACTTACAATTATATTAGCATTTCCTGCACCTTCAATTCTTCAAGCTAACATCAAATCATTTTGGGAGATCTACAACAACTTGTGACAATTCATTTCAAGTGACCTTACCAGATAACACCAACAGACTGCATGCTTAATGACAAAAGCTGTCTCACTGTCTCAACTACTGCGCAATGTGTCAGTGATTTATTAGCTTAATTAGCACTTCGGACACTGAGAGTTGTGGTGGTTCTGCTTTATGATGCAAGCTTATGCATTATGGAAAGCCCGGCAGATTCCCCCTTAAGATCTTAAAGCTTAAAGGAACACGCTGACTTTTTGGGACTTTAGCTTATTCATTGTATCCCCCAGAGTTAGATAAGTCCATACATACCCTTTTCATCTCCATGTGTGCCGAAACTCTGTCTGATGCACCCACCGCTAGCCTAGCTTAGCACAAAACGCCAACATTTTCCTGTTTTATATGTTGTGATTTGTCAGAGTGATTAGTACAACACTCTGCACAAGTAGTGCTGGAATAATCTACATTGTTGAAAGAGCTGATGAAGATGACTTGACTTGACTGTGGACAAAATACTGAAAACCTATCACGCCTGTGCCTGGTTAGTCTGAGAGCGTACAACCAATTAAAAGTCGTTAAAATTGTTGTCAATCCTGCGTCCATTATCAACTGATACCATTACTTCACCATGGCACCATCACAGTGCCTTCAGTCCTTTCATTGCTGACAATGTAGAATAAAAAATACATTACATTGAGCCACTTAGAATCCCTCTTTCAATGGCTATCACCAGGTCAATACTGCCCTCTGTAGATAATGCATCACTCCCCTGAGCCCTCCATCTCTGATTCATCTGGTAAACGTGAACACTTGAATAATGTGTTACACAGGTCAAGATTTACTGTCTGAACCATCTGTGAACTGTCTTAAAACAGAGAGTTTATCAGGCTGGACTCAGGACTATTAATGAGTAATGGAAAAGCGGGTGGTCCCTTTATCTGTGATAGAGGTCAACCCTACCAGAGAAAATGGCAGGAGGATTAGATATGGGGATTAGGTTGTCTAGTAATTGCAGCTCATGGAAGAAAAGAAATATATATATATATAATGTTCTTGCATGTAATTTATTAGACAGGTGAGCAAATTTACTTAAAACAATAAATGTAATATAGCTATATAGCATAGAATATGATATGCATGTTATTCTAATGTTGATCTAGCTTACTGTTAATCTTATAGAGCCAACAAATTAACATAGAATAACATTATAGCTTTCAACACACTCATGCTGTTTGGTGTGATAGTGTAACGTTAGACCAAGTAAAACAGCGCTATCTGTGTGAGTATTAATTCTGCACTTGCGGGTTGTTCGGTAGAATGAAATGCCCTCATTTATATCCACGGGACTCGCGTGTGGCGCTGATATCTGTCTCTCATAACCTGCTTCATACCACAAACATTAATGTTTATGCTCATCCATAAACTTTATTAGATCCATCAGCATGACTGCAAGTTCCATGATTCCGCGAGATTTAAGTAAGAAGGAGAAAACAATAGGGTTTGAGACTCACTGTATGTCATGTCCATGTACTGCACTCTTGTTATTTAACTATGCCAACATAAATTCAATTTCACATTCTAGGGCACCTTAACCTATTCTCTCAAATATCATACCATTAAAGAAGTGACAAAGCAGAACATGTAAATTGGAAACAGAATGTGACAAACACGCAGTCACAATTTAGCTTCCTGTTGAACAGTTTTCATTTATAGCAACCAGTATGGCGAAGAAGGTGACACAACATCAAGGTTAACCCAGATAAGGTGTGATGGCTTCAGCAGTGTTTTAATATTGTCTGACACGCTGTTCCCACTACCAAATTTATAGTGTGAATAGAAATCCAGCATGTCCCGGGGCCTTCGCTCTTACTGTTTGCATTCCATTGTAAATCTCAATGAGTTAATGCGTCTTCCACAGACAATTCAGACCAATATGAAAAATGTCCACTTATAATGGAGAAATAGAAGAGGATGCCTTTGGCAGATGAAATCTCATTGAACGGATGTCTGGGGCGTTTAAGTCTCCGAATGAATCTGTCATCCATCATCCGCAGACGGAGAGTGTTGCATGTGGTGGTAAAGGACTCTAGTAATAATTCTAGTTAATCACTGTCAGTGAATGGCAGAAATATTAACTATACATTACCCCTCTTCACACCTCAGAAATGAAGTATCGATGTATCTTAAAACAAAAACATTGCTGCAGGACATGATCTTGACGGTGGCAGAAAAAGTGAAGCTCTTTTCAATGATTTTAGATGCACATCTTTTGGCCTCGTCACGGCACGCGTTGCGCCCACAGAAATACAGCGGCTGATGAAAATTCATTGGATGTATTATTTATGCAACTTTTCACAGTAGCACAAGAGCCGTGGAGATTGAAAATGTATGTTGTCAGCTGCTGACTTCCCGGTTGAAATCAATAGAGAGAAGCACTAACCTGCCACCAGCCCTGATGACTGATTGAATTCAGAGAGGCTGTGAGGCTTAACGCACTTCAGAAAGGAAACTGCAGTCTATTGGAGGCATGCAGCGGAATAATATTCCAATTCTGGCGTGGATGGTTCTCCTTCCCAGAGTGCACTGCTCTTACCCTTCACTGCTCAGGGGCCGCTATTGATGAATAGTCATCGTGATTCGAAAGCGGGGCCCACTTCAGTGCAGGCACCTTTCGCAATCTCTGTCTCGTCCCTGGAGCGCTTTACTTGTTCATTCTGTTCATGAGCGAGCAATCATGCAAAAGGCTAATTAAATTACCTCAAACTGCTTTATGGTTACCTCTATGAAGTCCATCTTATTTATTATGCATTTCTGAAAGCATACATGCAAACACGGAACTATGAATTGTGAGGAAAAATAAACATTGCCTTTGATCTGAAGTGCCCTTGAAGTGCCGGTAACACACAAACATTAGATTACTACATTAGCTAACACAAACTATCAACATACACTTCTACAGAATTTATTCATCTTAGTTAAAGCAACACTAAGTAAGATTTTTTTTTAACTTTAAAATAATGTTTTCAAAATCATTTCAGTGATTCATCAAGTCGGAACAACACTTATATTAACACTTTTTTTTTTTACAGTGCTTGCATTAAATCGTCCTGTCTTTTACTGTTTATGATAATTCATAAAAACAGACGTGACATTCGGATGATTAGTTACAAGATTATTTCTTGTACAGAGGTTGTTGCCAGTGTTGTAGTCGAGACCACCTCACTCGAGTCCGAGTCGACACCGAGACCAGAGAGAGTCGAGTCCGAGTCAAGACCGAGTCCATAGAGAGTCGAGTCCGAGCCGAGTCCGAGACCAGAGACGGTCGAGTCCGAGTCGAGACCAGTGAGGGTTGATTACCTAATTTACTTTTATTTACTTAGAGAAATCCTTTTTTTTTTTTTTTTTTTTTTTTTTTTTGTTCGAGTACGAGTCAATTCCGAGTCCAAATGGACACGAGTCCATGACATGACCAAGATAATTAAAATATGGTCTCGAGACCGAGTCCGAGACGAGTCCGAGTCTCGAGTACTACAACACTGGTTGTTGCACTTCTAGAAGTGACCAAATATTACAGATTAAGTGGATATTTGAATTAAATGTAGTTTGGCCAATATTATATTAGTTTATATAATTTATTTTACATGGTGTATTTTAACAATGGATAAAACCCATATGATTACTGTGATAATTTATTTGAACCAATTATCATGGCTCGTTTTATACAGTATTTTAAGTCATTTTAAAGGCTGTTGTTCACTTGGATCTATTTTTATTACTACATTGTTTTATCGATGGAAAATTCAGTAGAATACACATTTACTGAAATAATCAATAGCTGCAGCCCTAGTTCTGCCACAACATTGTGGCAGAAAATATATTGATGTCTGGTCACTGTGATTTTTCCAGGTAAGACATGTTCCTGGAACAACATATTTTGTTGATCTTGGAACAAAAATCTTGTCTGAAAATGTATCCCAGCCCATAAGTTATTCCTAAAATCATAGGGAAATGATAGGTGAATAACTCTGATGTAGAAGCACCTAACCCTGAATTTAAGCCTAAACCTGACATGAACTGTAAACTTGTCCCTCAAATCTGATTGGTTGATTGGAATGTTGTTCCAGGATCAACAAAGATCTTGATCCAGGAACATGTTGTACTTGGTGAAATCATGTACACCTGGAATCATGTGTCAGAAAGGAGACAGCACCACAGTGTTTCAAGAGTTTTGGGTAAAATAAAGCAGAGGAGAAAGCATTTTAATATCACAAAAATTATATGATTTAGTTTTAATCCCATCAAAACTTGAGCTTGTATATATAGCTCGAAAATAACAATAGCAGCAGTTCCCCAATTAAGCGAAAATGTCTAGTTAAAGCTCCATCTCATCACAAAGTTTAACTTTGCTTTAAGATGAATGCCTTTGGATGCTGGCTCGATCCAAAAAAGAATGAGCTCTTTCTAAAATTGAATGTAGCATGACGAGACCACCAGCTGTGAATGGAGTAAGTGATTCCAGCAAGCTTGTTCTCTGATGCTTGGGAACTATTGTGGGTCGGTGGGGACACTGCAATCCCTAAAGCTTTTAACAAATACCTAAAATGTCTTTTGTCACCAGGTGTTGCACTGAAATGAATGACACACCGGAGGACGATTAAATGTTCTGCATTCTCATTTTTCATGGTTCAGTAAATGGCCTATATACAGTTCCACATTTCACTTGTTTTCTGAGAATTTGGTTTCTTTCTTTCCATGTTATACTTGGACCATAATAGTAGACATACTAAATTTCAACAACCTTTAGCATTTCATTATTATACAGTTGAACTTATAAAATGAAATGCCCCACAGTGACCCCTGTAATCACCTGTTTAGCAGTTTTTATTTAAACAAGATTGAGAATAAAATGTGATTTATTCAATAATTTTATTTAGATTATTAATTGTATTTAATAATGTATTAATATGAATAATTTATAGGAGTGGGAATCCTTTGGAATCTCAAGATTTTATTGAAATTGATTCGGGTCATGATTCTATTACAAATCGATTCTCAAAGTTAAAATAAGTTTTTTTTTTGTTTGTTTGTTTTTTGAAACCGCATTTCTGGACCTTTCGGGGGTTTTTTTCCGTTCCACTGATCTGCGTATCGACGTTTTAACAGCAAAAAAAAAAAAAAACGTTCTGTGTGAACCGGCCCTAAAAGTGATCTTCCTTGCTAGTTTCAGAGCACTTTGCATTTGGGACTGAAACTGAGAAAACGGAAAACGGCTGTAGGTGTTATCAGTTTAAATTTACAAGCAAAATTTCATATATAGCTGGAGGGAATAAATTTAACATGCACTTGAAATGGATGTTGCCCATGAGGTTAGGCTTTCAGAGCTCTATTTCACTTTTTGTTGTGCATTACAAATGGAGAGTGGCTGGTTCCTGGTATGGCTAGAGAACAAGCACTTTCCAGCTAGAGTACTTGTTTACCAGCATTCAAGGTCTTGTGACCTTCACAACGCACATCAATCAAACAAAAATCATAAACGAAATGGAAGAAAATTCTCCATTGGTCTCTTTTGACATATTCAAACTGTACCGCAAAACTGTGCAGCTTATGTAAGCAAACATTGCTTACTTTATTGATCCCCTTTCTATTTTAGCAACACAGCTCCCATTGATCAACATTCATGCATCCTTAACAAACCAGTCAGCATGCCTCCAAATTAGAGATTTTGGATGTGTTTATTTTTGTGCTCAGAATAATTCAGCAGGCATGTACTGAGCAGCCACTCCCATAGCGTACCACAACACACAAGCTGCTTCAATATTGACAAGAAAAAAAAATGACATCAGGAGGCCTGACAGACAATCTATTATTCAAGTCACAATGCAATTTGATGGATTTAAGGACAGAGGTCAAATACTCAATGTCTTTTGCTAGAAATAAATGCAGCTGACATCACTGACTTCATGTCAAATCTGCTACACTTGTTATGGTGTCAAGTATCATTTGGGAAACACAAGTATATGACTACAGACATTTATGCCTTTATTCCTATGGGGTATATTTCAATATTTGCATCCTAACCGACCAATTGTATGGTTCATCTTCTAAGACCTTCAAAACACCAGTGGACTAAAGCTAATTTGGTTGTGTGTGATTTTACAGGCTACAGTTAGCTTTATGGAGACATCATTAAAACTGCAGTCCATAGCTTTTTTGGGGTTAAAATTGATCCAAAAAAGCTCTACGGACTTGACGTGCGATGCCATGCTTACTCAACAGACATGTATGTCACACGCACAAGCCCAGAACAATATTGTAAGTTACTGCATGATAATATTTTTTTTTTTAGCAGAATAATAATACATCACGATGCACAGTCTCACTTTTAGTTAGGTCTTTTAATTATTACAATATTTCGAAGGGCAAAAACATGAACTTTAACTATTGGCTTTAAAGGGGTTTACTGCTTTTTTTCTTTGCATGATTGTGTTTATGGGCTGCAATTAGGGTTGGGTATCGAGAATCGAGTATCGATTGGAACCGAGACTAACTTTTCGTTTTTCCCGGAATCGTTCAAAAGTTCAAATTTCGATTCCTAGTTTCAATATTCACAGTCCGCCGAGCTGAAGAAGAAACCGCTGAACAACACCAAGGAAGAAGCGTCTACCGGAAGTGTTGGTATAACCGCGCGAGTCGAACATGAGTAGCTTACGTCAGCAGTCCAAAATGTGGCTTCACTTTTCTAAAAATAACGAAATCTCGGCAAAATGCAAAATTTGTGACAAAAGGAATATTTGTGACAGAAGGAGTATTTCCTTCAGAAAGGATTATTTCCTTCAGAAAGACCGTTGGTTAGCATGGTTAGCTAAACTTTTTTGACCCTGCCTCTCAAAAGAGTCGGAATCGAGAATCGTTAGGAACCGGAATCGAAACAAGGAATCGGAATCGGAATCAGAATCGTTCAAATTCAAACGATACCCAACCCTAGCTGCCATATAACATGTATTCGTGTTTTTTCTTTTTTAAAAAGTCTAATTTTTCATAAACTTCACCTTTATTGTAAGCCGCGCTCTCCTCTGTCCTCGAACGACCGTTTGACTTCCTGAGTCTATAAAACCACTCCCTCAGAAACAGGTAGTGGGCTTAGATTGGTTAATTTAGGCTGGTGTGTGGTGATTGGCTAAACTGTCCCTCACGTTGTCCGGAAGGTTAACGCCCATTACCTTTATGGGCGAAACATGCATGTCATGAGCTCCGGTCCAGATGTAAATAATGGTGTCGAACTGCAGCATCAGTTTGAGGCAGAATCAGACCGGGAAAGCGGCGATAAAGAGAGTCCAGCAAAACCTCACCACACACGGCTCTTACTAAACATTTCTGAATGATAATTTGCTACATTTTTTAACTTGATCCACGTTTTTTTAACACAATAGCATCTGACTGGCAACAATAGCAACTGACTGGCTTCTAACGTTATACTCAAACAGCGTTGGCATTAGTTACGTTCTTGATTAAATCGAAAATAACGTCATAAAGCATATATAAATGAAAAAAAAAGTTTAAAACATTAGTACTTATACAAAATTCATGTCCAAAATGTTTGTACGCAGTTGTCGTAGACACAAAATAGCATAGCTAATAAGTAGCCTAGTGGCTATAAAGCCAACGCTGGCATTTGAAAAAAATAAAACACAAGGCTATGTCTGGAATTATACATGCAAATACATTTAAAATGATGAAGTCTTAGCCTACTTACAGGTTGTGGCCGAACAACTGCTGTCTCTGGTTTTAAAGTTGGAACTGAGTCATGTTTTAGTAACAGTTTCTTGTTGAATTCGTGGAGTTTCTGGAAGCTGTCTTCCGTAAAATGCGC
The DNA here is from genome assembly GCF_988280905.1 of Pimephales promelas. Lineage (NCBI taxonomy): Eukaryota > Metazoa > Chordata > Actinopteri > Cypriniformes > Leuciscidae > Pimephales > Pimephales promelas. Next base: position 26,426,394 of record NC_142773.1, read on the forward strand.
AGCACAGAGAGCTAGATTATGATCGTCATTTTCAGGAACATAATCAAACATCAATTGTATCCATTGTTGACGAAGTAATACAGCGTCCGTGGGAAGCTCGAACATAGAAGACCTGACACCTAGGTGAACACAACACACTCGATGAGCCGAAGAAATATGCGCATGCCCTTTTTTGCATATTCCGGAGGGAGGGTTGATGCAAATGTGTGGGTCAGTGACGTACCATAACCCAGCTGTAGTCCCAATCGAGTTGTTTTTGTAGGCAATATACTTCCTGATTTTTAAAAGACGATATCTCTGTTTACACTGAACTTTCAGCACTGCAACTTTGCAGATACTGTTCATGCACCAACAGCAACATTACACACTATTTAAAATGAAAAAAAGTGAAATCGCAATCAACCCCCCCCCTTTAATTCTTCAATCAGCTGCCACTTTAGCACGAGGTCAGTAGCATATAGCATTAGCACCGCAGCTCCGGTCGTGCTGCCAAGATGGCGACTGCCTACCCTGCTTAATTTAGGCTTCAAAAACGCTCTTCAGAAACGTATGGGTGACGTCACGGACACTACGTCCATATTTTTTTTACAGTCTATGCTAAGGACACGCCATGAAATGGACACAGTGATCCCATAGATCTCAACGGAGAAAAGTAAAGCACACTGCGCTTCAAGAGCTAAATAAGCAAGCAGACATTCAGTACAACCTCAACCTATGTCTTTTTTAGGAATACATACAAATGTCATTTACATCTTTGAGTTTGTCAAGAGATTTAAAGCACCATTTTTGAAGACAAAAACGCATTTGCGAATATGCTCTACAATGTAAAAACAAGCATAACTGAATCTGGAAATGAAGCGAAATAACTGAGAAAATTTTGAAATATTCCTAAAATGCCACGTCTGTCATTTATATCAAAACATCTAGCATGAATGAATTAAATGCTAACAGCAGGTAATGGCTTGCTAGCCAATGGCGGCCCCCAGGGAGGCTTCAGTTTTCGGCTAGTGGATTACCCCCTTGGTCGTGACCATAGACTGTAAAAAAAGATGGAGAAGATCAGAAATAAATATTGTGAATCTCACTGCCAAGGCAACCTATATTCCTTTATTGATGAACAGCTACAAGAAAAAGCCAATTCTTTCCTTCATCTGAGTGCTTTTAAAAAAAGTAATTTGGAACAAAAAGTATAAAGCCAGTGAGCTCATTATCACCCACCATATCAGCAAGTTCCCTAAATGGTCTTCCCATCAAATCGCTTGGTTTATTCTCCACAGAGCATTTATTCTCCACAGTCCTAAAAGTGTCTTGTGGTAGAATACATTATAATTACCTTTCTGTCATTGCAAGACGTACTGCAAAACAACATAGCTTATCCAGAAGAAATTTTCATGGTCCTTTATTTGACTTGTATGGGCCAATTTTTGGTTATGTAGGCCAATTAGAGACAAACCAAAGAGGTAGATATGTTGCACACCAGAAAAAAAGATTGACTCGAGATATCCAATTATTTCTATTGGTAGGTGGATCAGGTAGATTTCTTAGACAGTCAATTCACTGCAGCATTGCTCAGGCAGGCCTCCAAAATGTGTCCGGTGTCCGTTCCAGGCCCACCAGTGCCATTCTGACCCATTCACAAGGCAGCTTTCTTCTCTCTTGTGCATGCATTTTTTAATGCAGCGGCTATATGTGTAAGTGTAAGTTACACTAAGTGAAAATAGCTATATATTATATTTCCACTATATAAAAATAGTCATATTTTCCATGTCCGTTCTGGTGTCCACATTGGTGTCCGTGATCGTACAGATGTCCAATGTCCGTTTCGGTGTCTATGCCTACGTCCGTGCTGGTTTCAATGTCCCCCTAGTGGGACAGGTGACTTACTGGGTGAAACTTCTCAGCGACTATAGGATTTTCTGACCATAATGTGGTGCATCTTCTCCCCACATACAGACCTGTGCGTGCAGACAGGTGTGGAACGAGGGGTGCACTTTAGTCCTACTGGGCTGTTTTGACTGTACCGACTGGTCCGTTTTTCAAGACTCGTCCAACAGCATGGATTAACTGACTGATGCAGTATGCAGATACCTTTATGTGTGAAAAGTGTGATCCCAACCAAGATAGTTGTTTCCTATCCCAATAATAAGCCCTGGTTATCTAAAGAACTGAAACATCTGTTCAGGGAAAAGAGGACTGTTTTTAATAGTGGTGACAAAACTGCTGAAATTAGCTGAAATTAGGATGGTTGTGCGAGCTGAAATAGTAAAGGCTAAACTTCAATATAAAAGGAAAATTAAGTCCAAATTCAGTGAGTCTGATCCCAGATCTTTGTGGAATGGCATGGAACTAATGACAGGTCTACACAAAGGCACTAGCACTGTGTCCTTAAATGGTTTTGATTCTGATGAACAGCTAGCAAATTAATTTAATTAGTTTTTATATGAGATTTTCCTACAGTGATTTTAGTGCAAAAATCACATGAGTGAGAATGTGGTCAGTGATTGTTCAGTTCTTGATTTTGATATTGATATATCTATGGTCAAATAATTAAACAAAATAAGGTTAGAAAAAGTCCTGGCCCTGACAGTCTCATGATCCCAAGACTTACACTCAATCACTCAACAGTGCCAAAGATTTGTAAACCCCAAGGTCTTAAATGACTTTCGACCTTTATCACTCACTTCATTGGTGATGAAGACTTTTGAAAAGTTGGTTAAGCAGGAGTTACTGAAGCAGGTGGAGGATTGGTTTGCTTACAGGGCTGGCAGAGGAGTCAATACTTACATTGTTAAATTCCCTTTATCAACATCTGGAATTCTCAAAATGCCTCATGCGAGGCTCCTTTTTATCGACTTCTCTTCAGCATTCAATGCCATTCAGCCCTACTTGTTGGCTGAGAAACTTCAGTCTCTTTTTAACTTGATCTCTAACTTAATTGTCTGGATACTGGATTTTCTGTCGAACAGGTTGCAGTGTGTCAGGGTTAATGGTGTCTTATCCTCAAAAGCCCTTACCTCCACAGGCTCTCCTCAGGGTTGTGTTCTTTCGCCATTGCTTTTATTTTATTTTATGACTGTAGGAGTAAGTATGAGAATAGGCACTGTGTGAAATTTGCAGATGACCCTGTTATAGCAACGCATTCTCACCCCAAGGCGTCACCTTTGACCATGCTTCAATATTTGACGTTTTAGGCGCCCTTTAGCGTCACTTACATGACGCGATCCTACGACGTCATCTAACTGACGCTAAAGAAAAGCGTCAGTTAGAGGACGCGGTTAGGTTTAGGTGTGGGGTGGGGGTAGGGTACACGCGATCCTAGGGCGTCATCTAACTGACGCTAAAAGGCGCCTAAAGCGTCAGATATTGAAGCATGTCCAAATGCTTCCCAAGGCGTCAGTTAAGTGACGCCTTGGGGGTGAGAATGGGCTGGTTATAGTGACCCTTTTGAACAATGATGAGGATGAGCATGGCCCTGGAGTTGATGATCTGTCCATCAACATTTCCAAGACAAAGAATATGATCATTAATTACTGTAGATTACAGCACAATGTTTCAGAAACTATTATTCAGAACATGAATGCTGAGATAGTAGATATAATATTAAGGAACCATCATTGACAGCAAATTTTCTTCTGAGAGCAACAGAGATGCTGCCTTTTTACCAGCGCAGTCTCATCCCAAGACGTCATATAACTGACGTCTTGGGACGTCTTTTGACCATACGTCAACATCTGCCTTTATAGGGTACCCTTAAACGCCGATTAGATGACGATCCCCGGCCGTCATACAACTGACGCTTTACCTTTAATGTCGGTTAGGTGACGGGGTAGGTTTAGGTCTGGAGTAGGGTTAGGGTCCGATAATGTCATCTAACCGACGTTTAAGGGTACCCTAAAAAGGCGGATGTTGACGTATGGTCAAAAGACATCCCAAGACGTCAGTTATATGACGTCTTGGGATGAGACTGTGCTGGTAAAAAGGCTTAACAGAGACTATTCTTCTTGAGGAAGATGAAATTATTCATCATGTGCAGGACTCTTGATCAATCTTGACATTTTGTATTTTGGTGTGGTACAGTAGCCTTTCAACGATCAACAAGCTTAATCTAACAAAGCTGGTAAACGCCGCGTCTAAAGTGGTTGGGGTACAGCTACCACAGCTGCAACATATGATAAACGGGTCCGGGGTAAGGCTAACCAAATTTCAAATTGCCCCAATCACCCACTCTTTGGGGAGTTTAATCTACCCATGCTGGTGTTCGTGATCGTGTCGATGCCCGTGCCAGCATGTCCGTTGCCGTGCCATTGTCTGTGATCGTGCCAATGTCCGCGCGAGTGTCCAATGTACTGGTGTCCGAGCCGTGTGTCTGTGTGTTCTTGGTCCAGGCCATGCATGTCGCACAAGCCCTGAAAAGTGAAGCCAAAACGTCTCGATCACCCCCCGGTGGCTGGTCCTAGTATATGTCATAAAACTAGTTATTCAACGAGACTTGATACAAACTAAACAATTAAATTACACTTCAAATATCTTTTTCCAAAAATGGTTTCTGTCGTCTGCTGTCGTTTTTACCACGCTGATGTCAGTTCAAGTGTCTGTTTTAAAATAAGTTTGTTTTAGTTAATTACGTGATGCTATTATAACGTTGCTGTAACGTCATGATTGGCAGCTGTGATTGTCAGGTTCTCTGTCACTGAAGCACCGTTCGGACTTTTTTTACGGGATCTTCGGAGGACTGAAGAGATTGTATTTACTTTATTTGAACTTGTCGTACTCCAATCAGACATGAAAATTGGAGCAGAACTGAGCAACAGAGCAGACATAGGCTACTTGGAGAGTGCATTCTGCGAGAATAAGGGCGGGGTTTGATTCCTGCTCAATACTGTGCAGGTCTTATCCCAGGATGTCAGCGCCATATCAGGACACTGACAGCTTCACTTCTCACCAATGGAAGAGAGCGAAGGGGCTTTGTCCATCTTTTTTTACAGTCTATGGTCTAGGCCCACCATTGCTATTCATAAGGCAGCTTTCTTCTTTCTTGTGCATTTTTTTTTTAATGCAGCGGCTATTTGTGTAAGCCTAAGTAGCAACTTGATTCTATTTACACTGAGGGAAAATAGCAATAGATTCTATTTTTTTACTGTATAAAAATAGCAATATTTTCTTTGCAATGTAAAAAGTAGTAAGATGCTGTATTTATACTATATTTTGGGTGTGTCTGTGTCCATGAACCCATTCGCTCTGGAATGCCAAGGGGAAAAATCCATTTTGTGGGAGAAGCAATTAAGGAACCCTGAAGTCCTGCAGTACCCATCATGCTAGAGTCCTCTCACATTGTGGTCGCTACACCAGAGTCTCGTCATATTATGGCTGCCAGAGACAAGATACTTATCCACATGATGTCTTGAATGTCCCAAAAATATTAAGGTATGTCAGTGCAAGTTGTTTTCAGTTAATACAGTTCAAACATTCACTTTATTTTGGGACTAGCTGTGTCTGTCAACCGGGCAACAGGGTGTTACAATTATTGATGCATGTTTAGATCTTTTTGGAGTTGAGCAGCTCTTCTCAGACTCATACCTAACAGACTGCACCACATGCTGAATGGAATAATGATGCCTGAGATCCCATTCTTTGAAAAAATGCAATTTTCTTCATGCAGATCAGGGAGGTATCAGCTCCATTTAACCCTCAGGTGCTCTTCGGTCATTTCTGACCGAAAAAATGTATGTTTTGAAATGTTAAAAATCACAGCTTCATCGGAATGTTACGAAACTTGGTGACTTTTATTCCATTGGGTATGTGAACACACAAAAAAATTGAGGTCATGATCCGAGCATGCTAAGTGGTCGTAAAAAAAATAGTCACACTTGTGCTCTTCGGTCAAAAATGACCGACCATAGGAAATGAATGGGAAATTGACAAAAACACAAAAACTTTGAGAATTTTTGTGTGTACAATCTACAAATCGGCCACGATGCAGAAAAAAAGTGCTCAGCATTGAAGGGGTGACACTCTAAAACATCAAGAGTGCAAAACAGACATACCCACCCACACACACACACACACACACACACACACACACACTTTTATACACAAAAACACCAATAAATTGTGATTAAAAAATCTGTTTTGAATTTCTAAAAAAAGCACTGCTTCATCAGAAAATTACGAAACTTCGTGACTTTTATGGCAACATGTATGTGAACACACAAAAAAATTGAGGTCATGATTCGAGCACTTTAAGTGGTCGTAAAAAAATGAGATACACTTCTGCTCTTCTGTCAAACATGACCGACCATAGGAAATGAATGGGAAATTGACAAAAACAACAATCTATAACTTCAAACTACAATTTGCAATCTACAAATTGGCCATGATGCAGAAAAAAGTGCTCAACAATGAAGGGGTGACACTCTAAAACATCAAGATTGTGATATTGACACTCACCCACACTCACAAACAGACGCACACACGCACAAATAAACACACACCTATATGAACCACTGTGTCTGTAATAAAAAAAAAAAAAGCTCACAGCAGTGAAGGGGTGACACTAACTTCAATACTGAAATTAACACACACACACACACCTATAACAAAAAAAATAAGTAAACGTGTCCATGAACAGCTGGGGAATTCACATGCCTCTCCATAGAGAACTGTACATTTCATCTAGTGGTTACAACATGGTTCTACGCTTTCTCTCCATATTCTTACCAGATGGCGCTAATCTGCCTTCAAAATTTTTTTTTGGAAGGCCTAGTCTCTATTTTAACCTAAAATACTGCTTAAAAAAAATAAAATAAAAAATGTATATATATAAAAAAGTTTGTATTATTTTCATTGGCAAAAATGGACCATAAATATTGCATAAATATTAATAAGTAACATCAAATTGGCTCAAAATACAAAATTAAAAAGAAAAAATATAACTGAACAAAAATAAATTGCATTGGTTTTACTGGGATGGAGAAAGTTTCATTTTTAGGTGTCCGGTCACTTTTGACCGGGAAGATAACAAGTGTGACTCCGAAACGAAGGCTAGTGATTACACCACGATTCTACGCTTTTTCTCTATACTGTAACTAGATGGTGCTAATTTTCTTCAAAAAATATTTTTTTTTCTGAAGGCCAAGACTCTATAGTATACTAAAATACTGCATTCATAATTTAAAAAAAAAAATTATATATATTTAGAAAAATATATATACTTTTCCATGGCAAAAAATAAATCATAAATATTGCATAAATATTAATAAATTCAATCAAACTGTCTCAAAATAGTAAATTAAAAAGAATAAATATTATAGAACAAAAATAAATTGCATTGGTTTTACTGGGATGGAGAAAGTTTCATTTTTAGGTGTCCGGTCACTTTTGACCGGGAAGATAACAAGTGTGACTCCGAAACGAAGGCTAGTGATTACACTATGATTCTACGCTTTTTTTCTATACTGTAACTAGATGGTGCTAATTTTCTTCAAAAAATATTTTTTTTCTGAAGGCCAAGACTCTATAGTATACTAAAATACTGCATTCATAATTTAAAAAAAAAATTATATATATTTAGAAAAATATATATACTTTTCCATGGCAAAAATAAATCATAAATATTGCATAAATATTAATAAATTCAATCAAACTGTCTCAAAATAGTAAATTAAAAAGAATAAATATTATAGAACAAAAATAAATTGCATTGGTTTTACTGGGATGGAGAAAGTTTCATTTTTAGGTGTCCGGTCACTTTTGACCGGGAAGATAACAAGTGTGACTCCGAAACGAAGAGCACCTGAGGGTTAAGAGATCTGAAAATCGCACTTGCTTTGATGCAAACGGTCAGGTTACTTGAACAGAAATAAAGATTAAAGCGCTGATTGTAAAGATTTAGCACAATCAATACACACATTATATTTGTAAATCATTTCATTTTGGACGGCAAAATAAAATAGCTCGAGTAGCTGCAGTGTGTTTAAAAATAGAAATAGGCCATCAGTTAACTGTGTAGACAGGTCTGTTGATTATAATGCAAGCGGAGCAGCTTTTTGTTACACGCGTAACCAAACTTAGGATAATCAAAAAAGGCTAGCTGCATATTTACAAACTCGCTTTATTTGTGAAATATAAATCATTGTGCCATATATCTTACATGCTCATCAAAATGCTCATCATTCACTCCCTTTTTGTTGCTCCAAACCTGTACTAGTAATCCACCAATTGTTTATTATTATTTTTTTTTTATTTGACCAAAAGTGGGCTAAAAATTTTACAGTTAGCCAATGATTCTGTGATTAAATTTGTGGAACTAAACTCTGTGTGCAATTCAAAGGGTCATGTTCTCAGATAATAAATTAAACCAGGGAACACAAAAGAAGATTATTTTGGAAAACGAAAAACTAAAATATTTTTTTAAATATATTTTTGTGGTCCACATGAAAGAAAATGAAACGGGTTTGGCACCTTAAATAATGATAACAATTAAACGAATCCCCTTTTAAGAGGTTAAATCAGAATGTTAAAACAAGGGTCGCGCATTTATAAACTATTAACACTGACAATAGTCACGTAATTCAGATCCCAGACCTAGATGAAGTGCTCTATATCAAATAGCTGAGCTTCGGTAATGAAATTGTCTCTAAAGCATTAATGGAAACATACTGAACGTGGGTAGGTACTTCCAAGTAAACATGGTAATGTAAATAGATTGGGTACTTAAGTAAAAGTCATTGGAAGAGCGTCAAAAACAGCATGTCATACACAAAGAACTGTGTTCACAGCATGGCGGCGAGCACACAGGTCTGTTTTAAAACAACACTGGCTGTAATGAGTAGCTGTACCTGGGCATGAAAAATGAGCATCTGCTTTTGCAGATAAGGCATCGCTGAGAAAAACTGAAATGTAGCTTTATTTGGTATGTCTGGTGGTGCGGGGGGGGAAATGTAGGATATGATGCACGCTTGATTTTCATTACAGGGCATGTCGAGAGGAGGTTGAAGCAATGTAGAAAGATGGAATGGAATAACACTGCCCCCTACTGAAATATTCAGCCATGCTCTCTCTGGATTTCATAGTTTTTCCACTAAAACAAGTTTAATTCAAAAATGTACAGTTGAAAACACTAATTACAGCATGTATATGACATGACTGACCTGTTCAAGCAGCAGATGAGAAGAGTTTCATGATGTAGAGGACACAGACATGGCCTTCTCTCTGAAAATGGTGCTCAATTCTCTCAGGACAGGAAGTGATCCTGCCGCTTTTGCTCTGAAGTCCATCACCAGCATGGGCACAGATGGCGACACTGAACTTCATACACATATTAAGCATTTTAGTGCTTACATTGAGTTGTCCTGCTGATCCCCTGTATCTGTGCTTGGCCAGACCACAGAAATATGGTACTGCTTCAGATCTTCTTCAGAAACAAAGTCTGGAGCATGACTCATGAGGTCATGACCCCTGAAGGATTTTGGAAAAGCTATGACATCTCTGATACTGGGAGCTCCTACAATGATCGAGATCAGTCGATCCAGCCCTGTTCCGCAGAAAAATAGCAATTCTATAATTATTAGGAATGCACAACTTATTGGTTACATTATTGATTAAGCATAGTGATTTTTTTATCTGTAATTTCTTCATATAATTCATATAACCAAATATACACTAACGCTAACGGTCAAAAGTTTGGGGTTGGTAAGATTTTTTAATGAATGTAAATTATTAATTTAAATTATATAAATTTAAATTAAATTAATTATTAAATTAAATTATTAATATTAATTTCAATATTTTTATTTAAGCCTCTTCATTTATTTGCATTTATTTGATCAAATTAAAAACATTAATTAACAAATAAAACCCATTACTTGTCTTCAGCGTCACATGATCCTTCAGAAATTATTCCAATAAGCTGCTTAAGAACAATTTTTTATTATCAATGTTAAATCACTTGTGCTATTTTTATATTTTTATGGAAACCATAGTTTTGGTGGGGGGTAACATTATAAATAACTTTATTTTTTTACTTTTGTTCAATTTAATGCATCAATAAATCTATTTTTATACAAATCTTAATTTCTTTAAAAAATAATTATATGGACCAGAAAACTTTGAATGGTAGTGGATTTATATTACACTATTTAATAATATATATTTAAAGAATGTTTTCATGCATGCTCATTTCCCCTATTTTTACATTTAAATGACATTTTCTGACAACAAATGTTCACTTTAACTTAATCTTTAAAACACAATTTAATAACACTGTAATTGTAATCTATAGCAAATCTCAAAATGAATATCCATTTGTCGCACTGTATATTATAATATTGTGATTCATAAAGTCACTAGTAGCATTTAAAACAACTAATTTTATTTTTTATTTTTTTGGAACAAAATAGTCTATAATTATAATATCTGCTATTGAACCATTATTGGCCATCACATAAAAATAATTCAAATTTTAAAATCAGTGTATCCATAATAATTATACATATTTCTTTCAGATGTTAAAGACATTTTGTACTTTGTAAACAAGAACATGCTTCATCATCAGGTTATGCAAGCTGTAAAAACAGCTCTAGTTCTGCCATACACAGAAATAAACCCAAACAGAAGTTCTCGAATGATCAAGGGCACTTCATGCTTCAGTTTACAGTCTCAAACTAAAACAAAGCTGCCAAAATATCTTGGCTGGGCAAGCAATTTCAGTTTCTGAGCATGACCGTTCCACTTTAACCAACAGGAGAATGTAATCAACAAGGCCTTTCGTCACAGTGGTACCCAACAACCTTGCGAAAGTCCAAGATAGCATGTATTGAATGCTCACTCACCTAACGCGATTCCACCATGAGGAGGGGCCCCGGAGTCCAGAGCCTCCAATAGATGAGCAAGAAGTGATGGATCTTCCTATAACACAGACAGCATGGAGAAGAAAAAAAAACACAGTGGACCTTGTAATTCACAGCCTTTTCAGCTTGAAAGGGAATTGTTCGTAGTCTCAGCATGTATAAATCGTACAGTTCCATACAACTACTTTAGTGCAAAGAGAGTAAATAGACCTTCAAAAGGATTTCCTTTGTAGACACAAATCTTATGATAGCACACTCAACTTGAGTAAAAACACCCTAATGTGATGTTTCTTTTCCCTGGCTCTTAAGATCCAAAGCATTTATGCTCTTTAAAGACGGTTAAATATAGATAAACGGGTTGCCACAGCGACCGAACGGGTTGTCGGTGGTGCGGGGGTGTTAAGTGAGAGTCACAAATAAGAAAATAGTGCAGTCAATATGGACACATATATTACAGGTGCTTTACCTCGCTGTCAGAGTAGCATTAAATGATGCACTTTGCTTGCTATGTAATTTTTCACTCTTGTTCCATTACCTTGAGAATCGTGTCCAGGATATAGAGCTGCTGAGAGGCATTGTGGATTCGAATTGAACCTCCTCCAATCTCACAGCCATTCAGCACCAAGTCATAATGCTGGCCACGCACCTGACAAAGCAGATAAATAGGAAGGGGAAGCTTTTGAACGAGATCATACAATTCCTCTACTATGATAGACTTGGCTCATTGACTGTAGACTTACAAAGAGATAAAAGCACAGACTAGTGCTGTCACAAACTACCTCACTGTACGATGCACATCAAAATACATAATAGGGTCTAAATGCTTGTGACCACCAGTAAAAATGCTTCTATTATGTATTTTTCTTTTCATTTAATACACATTTTTTCATTACAAATTCTACCAATTGTTATGTAATATTATGCTACATGTATTTTTGTTTAAAGAAAATGTAAAAAAAAAAAAAAAAAAAGTATTTTAAAAAGATAACATTTTTAATGTCTTTTGGAACCTACTGTATGTCATGATTCAATACATTGTGGTGAACAATGATGATATCATGCTGATCACATCTGAAACTTCACTTTTGTCCTTAAATTCATTTGATTGGTTGGTTACAAAACCCATCAATCCTTTTGTGTGACTACTGGATAAATGTGACTACTGGATAAGGATTTGTAAAAATTGTTTTGATTCAGACCAACTCTATTAATTTAGACTAATTTGTTGGAATAAAATGACTCTAAAGAATGATTTAATCGTATATCAGACAATCATCACTACAAGCAAATTTTAGAAAACAGCAAAACCCTAGAAAAAATGCACACTTGGATTCAAGACAAGTGTTCTTTAAAAGGAAACCCTACTTTTATTCAGCAAGATCATATTAAATTGATTAAAAGTGAAAGTGAAACCATTAATAAAGTTAATTAAAATAAATGCTGTTCTTTTTAAAATTTCTATTCATCAATGCATCCTGAACATAATGCATGATTGTTTCCACAAAAATATATAGCAGCTGTTTTCAAGAGTGATATTAATACGAAATGTTTCTTTAGCACCTAATCATATCACAATGATTTCTGAAGGATCATATGACACTGAAAACAGGAGTGATCCATGGCTGCTGAAAATTCAGCTTTGATATTAAACTTATTTTTCTGATAGCAGTCTATATTATTTACTATTTTAATCTTCATGAGTATCAAGATGTCCTGTCTTGCCCTGTCCTGTTTCCACCAAAATGCAGTGCTATGATTCTGTAAGGTTAAAAAAGACAATCTGTGATGATCCACGATCTGTGATGTGACACTACATACGTTGTGGGGCTGGGTGTAGAGCAGATGGACGTCTTCGGGGACTGGAGCCGTGAAGGGATGGTGGGCAGACTCAAGCATCTCTGGATCATCGTCTTTGGGTAAGAAGAGGGGAAAGTCCACCACCCACAAGAAGTGAAAGACAGAGGGGTCACGAACAGGCACACCGTAGTGCTCAAGCAGATCAGCGCACTGCAGTCTCACCTTCCCCAACAGACGGCGCTAATACATGAAAAAAATACATTTTAATTTACTTAAAAAGAGCCTAGGTTCAATTTTGGCAAAAAGTTACTCTTTAATATATAGCTAAACACAACAGTCAACAGTGACTAGATATTAACAGCAACAAGAAATTATCAGAAAGAGGTAATGGATTCAGGACATGTTGCAGGCTGGATTTGAACCTGCATCACCAACATGAATTAGCTTTTTTTTTTTGTACATTTTCAATTTTCGTTTTCATTTTAGATACATTTTTAGTCATTTTACATGCTTTTGAATTTTAATTTTATTTATGTATTTATTTTTATGAATTTATTTGGAGGGGAGGGGGTATATTTCTATTTTAGTTTTAGTAATTAATAATTTGGTTAAGACACGCCTCATAATCAAAGCCCTATGGAGAAGTATCAGACTCGCATTCTGAATAGAATATGAGTATGACGAAGTCAGGCTAGCAACCGCCATGAATGATTGTGTGAACAAAAACAGTTGAAACATTCTTCGTAGTATCTTGTTCAGTGTTTTACAGAAGAAAGCAAGTCATACAGGTTTGTAAAAATATGATGTTGAGGAAATGATAAAATTATTTTCTTTTTGGTTTGATCTATCCCTTTGAGATACATCAAAGATTATGAATGTTTATGATTATTAATGTATGTATGAAGTACTACAGAAAAGCACCCGGTTACTTCTAACCATGAATTTGTCATTTTATTTTATTTTTTAATCTGACAAGCAGTTTTTTTATCATTCATGGAACAGCTGGCTTTTACAATTCATGCATTTAGAGGCAGGTACATGAAGGTTAATGAATGCCAAGATCTCTAAAACTATATTTGAGCATCACCATTCTTCCCACAACCACAGCACACAAAGCTCGCCAGTTATCCCTAGCCTCACTATCTCCCACTTCTCTGCTTTGTGACTAAACAGCCGTCTCACTTTGTGCCAAGCTCACCATCTGCACCAGACCCGAGCGAAAGCTGAGGCATGGCAAAGATGACTATTCTTTTAAAAGTGATTAGATCATGTCAGCATTCTCTCTTTAGCCATATTTTCTAAAAAAAAAAAAAATTAAATTCATTAAAAAAAAACCTAGTCATCTATCACTTCAGGGCTCAAATACAGATGGGAAGGTACTTGAAGATCATAAATAGGGATGCTGATCATTGAATTATATACTCCAACACAAAATGTCTTGATGTACTTGTGATCCAACTGTAGTTTTATTTAAATATTTGCTCGCTGAGCTCTCATCATGCATCAATAAAACTGAATCAGCATAGTTATATCAATCTGTGAAGACACAAGACAGGGAACAAAATGGAGGCCGATACGCACCACGTTCTCCCGGGGTCCGGCCGTGATGAAGATCAGGTCTCCAGCATTGGCCTGGGCCATCTGGAGCAGCTGCTGTTTGGCCGTGTCCGAGAGCAGCCGGCTGAGAGGGGATTTCAGTGAACCATCTGCCCTTACTGGAGCCACGCTCACCTCCTGTACGACACACGGTGCAAGCACAGCAATGATCATCCATTTCCTCCACCGGCCCATATTCAATTGCCATTGACAGCATAGGGCACAAACTCTTGAGCAATCATCAGTCTCGAGAACTCTGCGGGCTGGTTTCCCAGAAACAAACCAAGCCAAGACCTGAACTAAAATGGATAGCAATGGACAATCATCTTTGACGATGCCATTTAGTTCAAGCCACTAGCTTAAAGTTCACTTTCTATTTATACATACAGACAGAAGAATAAAGTATTTTCAGAGGGAAAACTAAGCAGAACAGCTATCATAAGTATTAAATTACATTTAATTTTGGTAAGTTGCCTATATTTTATTGGATAGTAAGACTTGACAGGAAGCAAAGTGAGAGAGAGAGAAGTACGGCATCATAAAGTAAAATGAGCCAGAAATTTTGAGTCACCCGAAGTGGTGTCCACATTAAAGGGTTACTTCACCCAAAAATGAAAATTATCTCATTAATGACTCACCCTCATGTCGTTCCAAGCCCGTAAGACCTCCATTCATCTTCGGAACACAGTTTAAGATATTTAAAATTTAGTCCGAGAGCTTTCTGTCCCTTCATCGAAAATGTGTTCCGAAGAAGATCTTATGGGGTTGGAACGACATAAGGGTGAGTCATTAATAACATCATTTTCTTTTTTGGGTGAACTAACCTTTTAAACATTCAAAAGTTTTGTCCCTAATCATTACTCTTGACTTGACTAAGAGCCTATTATTAACACAACGTTCTCCTTTTGACAGGAATTAGATTTAAGTTTATTCAGTAAAAAAATATGATCAAGATGTATTTTTTAGGAAGGATATTTAAGGGTTAGTTCACCCAAAAATGAAAATTCTGTCATTTACTCACCCTCATGTCGTTCCAAACCCATAAGAATCTTTAGAAAACAAATGAGGTTATACATTTCAATGAAATTTGAGAGATTTCTGTCCCTCCGTTGACAGCTATGAACTTTGATCATAAAGAAATCATAAAATGAAACATTTTAATTGAGTGGTTCAGTCCAAATTTTCTTGAGACACGATTGCTTTCTCTGCTGAACAGATTGAATTTAGGATTTTATTCACATATAAAAATTGATAAATGCACAGACAGAGTCAGACAGTGTCAGATTGAGTCTCAAGCAAATGGCTGCCCACTTCTCCGGGTGTGTGTCCACGGTTTGCAGTGTGGTGTGTGTGTTCACTACTCACTGGGTTAAATGCAGAGGACAAATTCCAAGTCAAAAGTCAAATTCCAATTACATGTAATATAATTAGAAGCTGAAGCACGCTTGCTTGAAGTGCGAGAACCAATGAGGTTCATTCGCGAGTATTAAGCAGCATGTTTGAGCTTCTGTTTATGCTTGATGATGAGTGTTTATATGTGAATAAAAACCTAAATTCAATCTGTTGATCATATAAAGTGATAGTGTCTCTTCAGAAAATTTGGAATAAACCGCTCGATTCATATGGATTAGATTTACGATCTTAGGAACTTTTATAAAGTCAAAGTGGTAGTTGCGTAGCGGTCAACAGAGGGACAGAAAGCTCTCAGATTTTGTTTAAAATACATTCAATTCTGTTTTCAATATGAACAATAGACTTATGGTTTTTGGAATGACATGAGAGTGAGTAAAAGTTTATTAGTTTCTTTTTTTTTAATTTTGGGTGAACTAACCCAACTTGTAAGTTGTTTGATTTACTAAAAAGTACCAGCTCATCAGAGTCATTCATCCAGGTAATCAGTCAATTACACTGGTTGCGCTGTATGGTTTTGATTCACTAAAAGGGTCAAACTCCAAACAGTCAGTCGTTTGGGAGTCTGACTACACTGGTTGCAAACGTTTTTTTTTTTTTTTTTATCTACTACAAAAAAATGCCATCATGAGGTTGACTCATGAGGGTCAATCATCTGGGTTTCATTTGAACTAACTGATCACGTTTTATGGTTTTGAATTCATCAAAAAGAAACAAATTATAATAGTCAGTTATTTGGGAATAGGTTGGGCTACACTGGTTGTGTGATACGTTTCGTATCCACTTGAAATGGCTCATAGGAGATGAGCAATAGAGATTCTTGCCTTAGCATCATCACTAACGAGCAGACTGAGACAAAATGCAAATTAGTATTATTTTTTATCTCAGTACAAAGCATAACATGAATTAACATAAATCATTACAAGCTAAGAATTGTGAATGTATGGGGTGGAGGAAATTAATTACATCTAACTTTCCTTTTATAAGACTCCATGTACGGCCTACAACACACGTTAAAGACATGACCCTCTAGAGAGGTCAATCCTTGCCTCGGGGAAAGTATGCAGTGTGTTACATTTGACTGTTTTACCACCAAATCATCCTGACTTATTGATTACTTTCAGATAAATATTTCAGGAGACTTCCCATGATTTGCACACACTGAATGCTGGTAGCGTTCCATCAGCAGACACAAAACTCACCTGACCATACTGTGCCTTGGCTGCTTGTTTGAGGAACTCCAAGTCTTTGCCCTTCAGGTGTTTCTGTGGAAGAAATGTCACACACAGTTAGCTTCACCTGTTCCAGAGACAGTGTAAAGGGGGAAGAGATCGACCTCTCATAGAAATGAATGGCAGAATTTGTGATCCTCAACACATTCGGTAAAAACTTTATAAAGAATGTCATCTTTTAAAGTGATTAAATACAATAATGTGATTTATATGAATGATTATGTTCATTGATTTCCATTATAATACGAGTTAAAATTAACACATTTCTGGTTTGGTGCCCTCCCGGTGACAAGGAATTTACAAAAATTATATAATGAGTGAGTACATCATGAATCCAAACCGTGTTTTTGTCTTAACCTGAATCACTATAGTATGCCTATGATAATAATGATTGTTTGTTTGTAAACCAGGCAGTTTTTAATCACTGAAAAAAAAAAAAAAAAAACTCAAAAGATTACTTTGTTTGGAAATCAGACAACACTGTGCTGTGGATTCAATAGTGTTCAACCGAATCTCTGTATTCTACACTTACCATTCCTTCTGGGACACAGATAGCCTGAATGCAGCCACAAGGCTCAAGAAGTGCATTTCTAATGAATTCGATTTGCGTTCCCTGGAATGCTGTGGTGACATCCACAAGCTGAATACAAGAAAACACATCATCAGAATTAACTAAGTTTTGCCACACAGGCCACAACTATTACATCAGCCTTAAGAAAGCAATACAGAAAGAGAATGTATAAACAAGATGCTTGTTAACATTTAAATGTATTTATAAATGTAGTACTTTAGTAATATAATTTCATCATCTTATGAAATAAAGATAGATGTATTTTAAAAATCTAAATATAACAAACAAATAGAAAAGTAAAAATATAAAATAAAAGTATATACACACTACCATTCAAAAGATTAGGGTGAAAGAAGTCTCTAAAAAAAAAAAAAACAGAAATAATGTACAATATTATTACTATTAATTTAGCCGTTTTCTATTTGAATGTATTTTTAAAATGTAATTTAATTATAAGATGGCAAAGCTGAATTTTCAGCAGCCAATACTCAAGTTTTCAGTGACACAATTATAAATGTTGAGTTGTTTAAAATCTACATGAAAACTGTAGACTTTGTTTCTCAGGAAAAATGTTAAGTATTAATTTTTTTAAAAAAAGAATGACTAAGCCCAAACTTTTAAACAGTAGTGTATTTGCTATTCATCTCTTATTTTTCTAAATGCTAAAACACCACAGATTGAGCAAAGGGCTCTAAATCTAGGAGCAGAAGTGAATGCATTCAGGACGCACAACAGTAAAAGAGAAAGTATCATGAGAGATTCATTTTTAATTGTTGAGCACCGCATGAAAATCTGTGATGTGTGGGGAAACAGGATGCCAGCACAGCGTGATGCCAAGGGCGGCCAGCATGCAAACAACCTCATTGATGTCTTACGTCCAATCTAGGATAGTGTGTACAAAGAAAGAAAGTGCGGTCACCTTCATCCCAAATCTAGTGTCTGGTTTGTCAACTCCGTAGTCTCTCATGGCTTCCTCATAAGTCATGGATGGAAAGGGGACATTAATCTGTCCTTTGTCCTCTGGCCAGGAGTACTGAACCAAGCCTTCAATCAAACTCATGACTCCAGCCTGGTCTACAAAGGATAACTCAATATCCACCTAAAAGAGAGAAATAAGCCAAAATGCTTTGTTCACACTGCAAATTAATCTGATTTGTTTTTCAAATCTAATCCTTTTACTCAGACAGTGTATAAAACCTGATTTTACTGGGTTTTTTTTTGTTTGTTTGTTTGTTTTCTTGCAATTCAGATCATCAACAATTAATCGGATTTGACTTTAATGCACAAAAAAAGAAATCAGATTTTTTGCTGCCTGTCTGAACAAAACCAAAATGATCTTTTGGAGTTCTTGATTTTTAGACTGAGTGAGAATCCTGTAAAGCCTATTAGCAGCTCTAACCCTCGTGAATGAGAGTTAGAGCAAGTCACATCATTGAAACACTCATATTCATCTACATCTGCTGCATGTTTTCACCCAACCTTTAGCACATCATTACCTGTGTGAATTCAGGCTGTCTGTCAGGCTTGGAGCCCTCGTCTCTGTAGCAGCGAGCGAGCTGAAAGTACCTGAGATTGCAGGAGATAACCAGCATATAAGTGACTGTGGGCCAAATATTGACTGACATTTTTAAATCATGCATAGCATATCATATCATTTTCATTTGACAGACTTTTCAAAGAACTAGCCTGCAGTCCTGGCTTAGCGCAACTACTAATTCAAAGAGACGTGCTGCCAAAATTTTAATGAAAATAGGTCTATTGTGGCCATTATCATTCAAAATCTAATAGAAACTAGACTTTTGCATTTTTTGAATTGACAATGACAGAACTGCTTGCCTGTATAAAAATGTTAACACAATGCTAGTGGGTGGTTGCCACCCTCTCTCACAGTTTTGTTCTCCTGATTTCACTCCAACTTTATTTCAAGTATTTAAAAGGTGCACTCAGAAAAAATATTGTATATTTATAATAAATCCATAAATAATTTACATTACCATTTAAATGTTTGTGGTTGGTAATATTTAAGTCTCTCCACAGCTAATTTATTTGACCGAAAATACAATAAAATAAGTGATATTGTGATATTTTATTACAAATTAAAATAACAAATTTACAAATTAATTTGACAAAATTACAAATTAATTTTATTTTAGCATATTGCTAAATTTAATTTATTGAACCATGAAACATTTGAATGATACAACTTAAGAAAGAAAAAGAACTTTGCTGTGGGTATATTGGGGCCTTCAGGCTGATACATGTGCAAAGATTAGAATAAATAGAACCATTTTCAATATAATCCATTTTTTTTTTTATTAAAAAATAAACAAGCAAGCCCAGCCCAGATGAGAAAACGTTTCTTATAAAAGTAATTTAATAGAATAGAATAGTAGAATAGTAGTGAATAGTAGAAATCACAAAAGATTAACCTACAAATTTACATTCATATTACATTTGCCATCACCTCACCATCTTCATTTATTTAAATTTTATATAAAAAAATATATAAATTATAAAAAAACAATAATAATTTCATTTATCTCTCTCTCTCTCTCTAGTAAATATATTGTGGCAATATATTGATAAACAAATTGATTTTAATTTTCAGTGTTTTTTCTTTTAATTTCTTTAGAAAAAAGGTTTTCTTATATCAGACAGAATTGTAATAATAACAGTAATAATGTATTTTTTAGATGAGCAAACATTCTTCTTATGCTCATTGCAACAGTTTTACATATTTGTACACTTGTTGGGCTCCAACATTTTATTTAGAATTTCACTGGCTGGACTGCGAAGCATCATTTGAGTATGAATATGTCCTTGTCAACTACTCACATGGACCCTAGACCCCTTTAATACACAACCACTGACAACAAAACATGTCAGCAGCAGCAACCCTCTCAGTGACTGATGTGCAAATACCACCTCACAAGTCTTGCCTTTGAATTTCAAATTAGACAAATCTTGAAAAAAAAAAAAAACAGCAAGAATCTAAAGCAGCATTCTAAACCATATCACACTGTACATGGCGCATACATGTCACTGTTTTGGCATTTCATACAGCATTGGAACAAATGCTGTCCTGCAAATTCCAGATCTGCTAATAGAATAATACGAATAATACCATCTGATTCCAAGAGTATATTGGCCAAAAGTTGTTTTAAAGGGGCTGCCGTTCAGTGAAAGCAGAGTTTAGTGAATGTGCCAAGCATCTGACAACAATATAAAGGTATTAGAAAAAGGCAAGAAAATATGATATTAAATCTGATTTTTACCGGTCTATGCCAGCCACCATAAGAAGTTGTTTGAACTGCTGTGGACTTTGTGGAAGAGAGTAGAACTTCCCAGGGTCTCCAGATGGCACCACAAATTCTTTGGCACCCTGAAAAACAGTTACACTTGAATAAACAGTGTGTATTCCTGCCTCTGACAGAACTAAATCAGCCAGAATATCCCTAGCCAATCTGATAAATGAAAGTCACATTATGAAAAATAAAAGAGAGAAGCAAAAATAATGAGGTGAGAAAAAGCATGGAAAAATATTTTAAAAAGTGTTTTAAGGTGCTCTTTGGTCATTTCTGACCGGAAAATTTTCTGCTTTGAATTTCTAAAAAAAACGCAGCTTCATCGGAATGGTCCGAAATTTGATGACTTTTATGGCATTTGGAATGTGAAAAATTGTCACACTTTTCGGTTAAAAATGACGATCATTGGAAATGAGCAGGAAATTGACAAAAACACAAAAATTCAAAGAACTTATGTGTGTACAATCTACAAACTGGCCACAATGCAGAAAAAAATGCTCAGCAATGAAGGGGGATGAACCTCTTCAATATTAAGAGTGCAAAAAAAATCTATCTATCTATCTATCTATCTATCTATCTATCTATCTATCTATCAACTGTAAACATAGATGCTTCAGTATATAGACAGTTCTCCTATAGGTAAGATATGTCGTTATTCATCACCTAAAACTGTATTCATATTTAATATTTAAGCCATTTAGCAGGCATTCTAATATTCCAGATGATCGTCTGCCACTAAAGACACCTTGCAGCAAATACCAGTCCCTGTTGTTTTATTTCACAAATTAGACTTTTCCTTAACTGAAAGCTTTCTTGTGATGCACTGAAATGAATGTGACAACAGTACAGAAAAAAAACACTGTAGTTATGCATATCTCAAAGTTGGAATATGCTATCGTTTTTAAGTGTCATCATGGTCACACATTATGCGTGAAAGTAAAAAAAAGAACCAAAAAAAGCTTTTAGTACCGATGCCATTGTATAAATTCACTCACTGCTCTCACTCAGCCATGATTAATTTAAAGTTTCCAGTCACACCAGATAAAGTGGGTAGTATTCAAACGATCATACATATGCATCAAAAACTTTAAAAGTTATAACACTTTGAAACAGATGTATAAGCTCTTAGCAGAACAAAGCCCGAGGGAGAAAGCCAGAGTGATGCGATTGCTCACAAAATTTCGGGTAATAATCTGGCAATATTTTGCACCAGCTGTAGTTTGTTGTTTGGGCAAGCCTTACAGGGGTGTCTTGCAGGAAACAAGAAACAGAAGCATGAGTCACCGCAGAAGCATTGTAAAAATAAGTTCTCATGAATGAAACGTTTCTGCAGTTACGAATGTTTTTATGCTTAGAACGTCGAGCTACATTTTGCATAGTACTCTCTATTTTTTGGATTTAGCTCAGTAAGTAATATATTTGTTTTATGAGCAATTTACAATGTTGGAAGTTAAGAAATAAATAAGCACACTTAGATTCTTAGTGCTCATGGCCAAGTTTCATCACTTGGAGTTCATCTGTATTACAAGCACAGCTGTTGTAACTTGAATGTATAATTTTCTGAACATTTCCACACTGAAACAATATGCAGAGTAGCGCAGCATAGATTCCTATGAAATACAAAATACTGTGTATCTGATTTAGCAAATGGTCTTAAGTTTTGGCAAAGTCTCTTTCAATGAAAAGTCTGTTCACTTGGCAGCTATATTTGCAATGCCTCTGGGAAGCTATTTCAGGCATCCTATCTATTTGAATGGGGGAATCCTGAAATCTAAAAAACTGCCACATTTAAATAACATATTTCAAATCAGAAACAACATCTTGCGTGGATTGTAAAATAAATGTTGCTCAAATAGCATTTAAAAAAAGCTTATTTTTCATGCTAGGCAATGCGCGTGTGCAGTTCTTAGCAGTCTCAGAACAATGTCTGTTTCTCTACCGAAACTTCTAACAGCAGCTGAAGTACTGATTGACTCTTAGAAGATGGGTCTTATCCCACCATATTGCACTCTGTCCCATTCGTAAGTGATATAAATGTACCTTATTTGTATATCTAATTCTTTGGTTTTGGTTATACGAATGAAAAATTCATACCGTAAAAAAATACCTACCCCAGGTGTTCTTTTAAACAACGTTGGTGTTTCCACATCCACAAATCCTTGGGAAAAGACAGGTAATGCTCAGTGAGTATATGGGTACATTAACTAAGCAAATGTACAGTATGCACAAGTTTGAAAATTCCACTGTTAATCCTCACCATGCAAATTGCAAAGGTACTCCCTCATTTTCATCACCATTTGTGATCTCAGTCTTAAATTGTACTGCATCCTGGCTGACCGAAGATCAAGATAACGATACTTCATCCTGAGGGATTCAGATTTCTTCAAGGCAAACAAAAAAAAGAATTAAAATGAAATGTATCAAGGGATTTCACAAACAGTCAATAAACTTCATATAATAAAAATAACATCCATCTAGAGTTAAATGCATTGGCTATTCCACAGCAAATGACAGAGAGTGACTATCAAACACAGTCAAGAAACACTCCAGGGCCATATATAATTAGATTTTTTCAATTCAACAAAAAATCATTTCTGGTCCTCAGACAACTTTTCATGATAAATGACATAATAGTAACTGAAAAAGGTGTAGACTGAAGCATTGGCTAGTTAGATTTTATTGCATTATAGGTCTTGCCTTGCTTTTAATTAACACTAATTTTATTAATAACAGCAATACAAATTAAAACACTGTCTCCAGAAAAGACAATTACTGTATTGCAATATACATTTGTTTAATGGTTATAAGAATGATAATAACAAAAATCCTAAAAATTATATTTTTTCTGCAAAACATACACTACCATTTGGGGTCAGTAAGAAATTAATACTTTTATTCAGCAAGGATGCATTCATGGATAAAACAATTATTTGATATCGTTATTAAAAAAAAAACTGAAGAAAAAAATCTTCCATGGTTTCTACAAAAATTATAAACCAGTCAAACTGTTTTTAACAGTAACAATAGAAAGAAATGTTTCTTATTAGAATGAATTCTGAAGGATCATGTGACACTGAAGACTGGAAGAATGGCTGCTGAACATTCAGCTCAGGAATAACTTATTTTTTTAAATAATTTAAAATAGAAAACAGTTATTGTAAATTGTAATAATAATACACACTATTACTGTTTTACTGTGTATTTGATCAAATAAATAAAGAATAGGTAAGCATAAGAGAATTCTTTCAAAAAATGTAGGATCCAACATTTTTTAATGGTGATGCACATATGTTTTCCTTCTGATTGATTGTTCTTTGTGAGATTTGCCTTAGAAATATTGCAGGCAAAAATAGAATTACAAATAGAATTCAAAAAGTAATGCATGCAACACTTTGTTTAATCATATTTACTTACTTTGACAAATTCTTTAATCTCAAACGGCAGCTTTCGGCAGGTATTCAGCACTTCCAAGCTCTCAGCACAGACCTCAATGTTCCCAGTGGACATTGTCTAATATTAAAAAAAAGCACAATTTTACACACATTTCACACTGAACAGTACAGTGTCAGATCTGTCTCTTTATGTGGAATTAAACAGGCATAACAACCTTGTTCTCCTGTCCCTCTGGTCTACGTCTGACCCGTCCTTTGACCATGATGACCGACTCCACCGTGAGGCCGAGAAAAGCATTCTTCAGTTCAGATTTAGACTAAAAAAATGAATCACCAATAAATAAACCAACATTTGGGCAGCATCAGAATTAGTTTATAAAGCACAAAATAAGAAAGAGAATTGGTTTGCTACCTCATCCTGTGGGATAAGAATTTGCACCAGTCCACTGAAGTCTCTCAAGATCACAAAAAGATCTTGCCTAATGAGTCAAGAACAGAGAATGTGTTATAGTGATGTAGTCCAGTGATAATTGAAAAGACTAAGCATTGTGTCTCAAACCTATGGAAGATTGTTTCTGCCGCAGAACAACAAAAAATGGTAAATTGTTATTAAATGGTAATTGTAACTTTCTATCTCACAATTGTGACATTTTTCCTCCAAATTCTGAGTTTACATCTAGCAATTTTGACTTTTTTTAAATCTGAATTCTGAGTTTACCTCTCACTATTTTGCTGCTTTGTTTAAGCCATGGAATAAATCTCACAATTCTCACTTTTTCGTCACAAGTCTGACGCTTTTTCCAAAGATTGTGGACAAAAAAATGTCTGAATTGAGCTATAAAATTGAGAAATCTTGAGAAAAAAAGTCCGATTTTTAGATAAAACAGTGCAACTACCTTTTTTTGTATTCTGTGATGGAAACAAGCATACATACAAACCTCAAGTATTGAATCCAGCCACATAAAGTAACTTCTTCATTTATATGACTGGAGCACAGTTCTCCACATGTGTGGCTTCTCTGTGAAAAACTGCTTTGACCTACAAGGAGAAGAAAATAGCTTTTAAAAATAGCCAATAACAAATACAAAGCCTTGTTCAAGGTCACATTACCTGAAGTGTAAGTAGAGCAGGTTCTGGAGAATTCATAAGCCCGTGCCAAAGAGTTTGGAGGAAGAGATGGTTTTGTGGAGTAAATTTGATTCATGGAAGGTACTGATCTTGTGCTGTGCACACACCTCAACACCTGCTGGGATGATCTAAGAAAAAAGAGTCTGTATTTGTTTGCCATTGTCCGGTATGAGAGGTCTTGGTGTCCCAGGCTACAATTAACATTTATTCTCTTTGAAAATATACATTTTAGGGCTGTTATTCCACTTGTCTGTGTACATGTTTTGTACATGTCTTCTTTGTGTACGCGGTTGTAGTTCTATAAATCCAGTTACATTATTGCAGGTTATGAAACACAGACGGTCATCTTTGTTTTTCTTTCCTTACGTTAATATTGTACATAACTTACGTCAATCTATAATTACATATGACAATAAGTTCATCAAAATAAATATTAGTCCGGTCGGATTTTCAATGACATTCTGAATCATGAAAGTTGCGAAGTGGATCCGTACGCTACATGAAGCCAGGCGCATGGATCAGGCATGAATGGATGCTTTGACAAGACTAATCAAACTAGATGTAATCGATTGTAACATGACAACTAGTAACTTATATTACATTTTTTGGCCATTCTTTTACATTGGTCACCGCCAATTATTGATCTAGGTAAATATGGTTTAAAGTAAACTAAATGTAGAAAATATATGATACACATTTGTCCTTGCTAGCAGCAATCGATTAGTGTTCCTGCGCCGCCCCGTTGCATGATGGGAAAGCGGGATGTTCAAATCCTCTTCCTGATTTTTTTTTTTGGCTCGGTGTGTTTTGTTCATCATGGAGGGGAGAGGCAGGTACGGTGGATTCTAACTTTTAGCTCGTCTTAGAAGGGAATTTTGACCCGCAGGTTTATTTATTTATTTTTTTTTAAATCAACACATAGCTTTTTCCTAAAACTAAAAACATCAATCATGTAGCTAGTTAGTGGTGGAAGCGAACTGCTAATAATCGCGATTGTCAGAAGTGTTGTCTTTTGTTTTGTGATTAAATGCTTTAAACCTAAAAAATGACATTTTAAGTAGGCTAACGTTATATTTTAAACGTATAGTTACGACTTATAACTGTTTTAACCGAAAGCAATTTGCATTGACATATCGTAAAATAGTAACTGTTATGTTAGTGCCGTTGTTTTGTCTCAAGATGCGCAGCACACCAGTAAATGTTTATTTTCTAATGCACGTTTATTGAATCTACTTAAATAGTTGAATGAAAAATGAAAATGATGTCAATAATTACTCACCCTCAATTATGTCGTTCCAAACCCGTAAGACTTTCGTTCATCTTCGGAACACAAAGATCTTTTAATAAAATATGAGAGCTTAATCCATGTTCATAGACCGCTAACTTTAACGTAACGTTACGCATGTCTGTACGCAACTGATAAGTTGACGCTTCAGAAAAAAGTGTCGGTCACTATATAATGATGAACGGATTGAATTTAGGCTTTTGTTCACATGTAAACACTGATCAGCATTATCACATTGAAACAATATCTCAACCAAACGTGCTTGACCCGTGTGAGCAGACCTCTCTGAATTGAAGTAATAAGGTCCTAACTAATCCTGGCTTAATCTAAGCCCTGTTTGTGAAACCAGCCCATTAACGTTTTATTAAATAACACTGAAAGGATTAAAATTTGTGTGTCCCTGTTGCTTCTTTTAACCATGCAGTGCCGTCGGTACACCTGCCAGCAGACCTGTAACTCGCAGAAGCAAAAGTTATGGCCGGAGCTGTGTGGAAGCACCCTCATATTTCTGGCAAACACCAGGACATTTAACAGTCTTGAAGATCCCAACCAGTAGAGGGGCTGCCAAATCACAAATCATCACTGTAAGAAACCATGGAAATGACTCCACCTCAAAATGCTGTTTCTGACATAGATTTGCTTGAGTGACAAATACATTTATTCTTTCTACAGAACAAGGTTGACCCCGAGCATATTGCTCTTCTGGTGAAAAATGAGTGGAAGCTGTCCTATGTCACTCCTTTGCATTGCTTCAGACATACACAGCTAAAATCATATTCCAAGCATCTCTCAGCCTTCATCGTAGCAGAGAAGCAGCAAGGAGTTGCAGTTGAAGTCGGGTTAGAGGAGGGATTCAAGGTCACATTTACTGCAGTTCTTGGACTGGCTGAGACGGATGAGGATGCTGAGACTGTTTTCATTCAGGTAAGTCTAACAGACTAAGATATTGTTATTGTTTTTAAGAAATTAAAGGGATAGTTCATCCAAAAATTCTGTCATCATTTACTCACCCTTAATTGTTCCAAACCTGTATACATTTCTTTGTTCTGCTCAACACAAAGGAAGATATTTCGACACTGCTTTGGGGCACCAATGACTTCCATAGTAGGAAAAAAACAACTATGGAAGTCAGTGGTGCTCCAGAACTGTTGAATTTCCCACATTCTTCAAAATATCTTCTTTTGCGTTCACCAAAACATAGAAATGTTAACCGGTTTGGAAAAATCTGAGGATGAGTAAATAATGACAGAATTTTAGGGTAAACTATCCCTTTCATTCTTAAATTGAAGTAAAAATATTTTTACTGTTATAAAATGGCATTATTTGGAAGTTCCTATTCACCAAAGAATAGTGGAGGGTGGGTGCATTATGGTTTAAAAAAAAAAATCAAAACCATTTTCAACTCTTGAACACCATTTTTAGGAAACGTGTATTTCGCAATATTACTGTTTGCTGTATTTATCAAATAAATGCATCCAACATTAAAACCAACCACAAATCTTGAACAATACTTTATACATATACCGCATTCATGCCGTTTTTCTCTTATTCCCTCAGATCCAATCCAAACCTGTGTTTGCCGCAGCAGCAGATGCACCGAAAGTTGTCTGGCGTGGTTGGCTAACGTGCGTCAATGGGAATCCAGAGTACCTGAGGTCGCTGCCTCCAGATTTTGTCAGCTTGCCTTTGTTTTGCACGAGTGGACCTGAGTCTCTTACGACCCTGGTTAAATCCTGGTTCGAGAGAGCTTTTGATTGCAACTTTGGCTCTTTGGCTTTAAACTCCACCACTCTCAATTGGCTTGCTGCTTTGTGGACTGGTTGCCATCCCACCTACAATATCAGGTATCTGAAACTGGCCTGGAGCCTTCCGACGCAGCCACCCCTGGATGTCTCGTACACGGTGAATCCACAGGATGCATGGGAGCTGTGGAACAGTATTCACGCAGAGGAGAGTACAGATGACCGGATCGATATTAAAGAGGTCCAGTCTTTCATGAACGGGCTGGAGACTCATTTTTTCAGACACTTCAAGATCTACCTGTCTGCTGGTACGCTTGTAAAAGTATCTACCGCTTTGGGATCAGCACAGCTTGATGGGAAAATCAAGGTAATTGCTATGTGTCCTCTCTGTTCATTGTATATTTAGCATTAGTTATATCTTTACAGTATGTTCTGATATTTTTAAAACTATTTTTCTCTTTTCAGATCGGAAACAGTGACTACATCACCACCTTGCTTACCCTCCTGACAGAATGTGCCCTTCTGAAAATGCTAACCTAAAATCTTTCTATTTTAGATTTGTAAATATTTTTTTGTTGCTGTTTTTGTTTTGCATGACATCTAAACTTTTATATCTTTTAAAGCTTATCGTGTCATATTTATTTTTTGTGCTGTAAAATATTTCTGTTTTCTAGCTTTTAAAACTGAGCTCGTTTTTATTCTGCTTTTGAATCCCGGTTTTCTTTCCTAAGACTGTTTATCAAGATAAATAACATGTATATCAGTCCATAAGGCTAATATTAATGTGATGCAACTCATTTATCACAAATACTTTTAATTTGTCAACTTTGTAAATGTATCACTACTATATGTATAGGTGCTTATAAATAGTTCACACAAATATGTTAATATCTGTAATTAGTATATTGTAACATATGTTGATATTAAATGCAAACATTTTGTACCCTTAAAAGTATGTAAATCACTTAGTAATGAGTTGCGGCTGGCTTGATTTTTGTTTGACAGGGTTTATGGCTTCTGAAATTATCCTATTAAGTTTTGTTTTCAGTGCCAATAATGTCAGCATCTAACAGTTGAAATGTATAATGATTTCCAAAGTATGTAGGTAGAACT
Organism: Pimephales promelas; assembly: GCF_988280905.1. Classification (NCBI taxonomy): domain Eukaryota; kingdom Metazoa; phylum Chordata; class Actinopteri; order Cypriniformes; family Leuciscidae; genus Pimephales; species Pimephales promelas. Next base: position 26,455,812 of record NC_142773.1, read on the forward strand.
TGCAAGCAGATTTTGTTGGAACTTGGAGGGATTAAGTTATTTTGGATTTTAAATTGTGAAATTGTTTCTGTTGTTGGATATTACTTTGATTCATCTGCACTCATGACACATCCTTTCATTTAAACATTTACATCAGAAAATGACCTAGGATGTGCATAACAATGTTTTATAATTGGGTAACCTTTTGTCTTACAATAAAGCACAGATCTAAAGTTGATTTTGTATTTCTATATATAGGTATATTTCAACAAACCCCCAATTTGTATGAGGTTTAAATTAACTTTTTTTACTAATCTAGATTTGAAAAATCTAAACCATTAGTTCTCAACCTAAAGTTAATAAGCTAATAAGTTAACTAATCTCTAACCTGTAAACAGATTAACATGTATTGATGTTTTAATAGTGTTTTTAATCACATTAATTTGTCACTCCTAGTTTCAGAAATAAAAATATTTTAAAACATGCAGCTTTGTCATCATTACAATAAAAGTACCAGAGAAAATATTTGAGAACCACTGATCACTTGTCAACACAATTTCAGAATTGACTTAAAGCATTTAGATATTTTTTCCTGTTTTATTTTATTTTTAAAAGTTTTGAAATGTATAGACAGTTGAACATCTTTAAAATTAAATAAGGTAAGATCATGGAAGATATACTTTATGTAACCGTTTTTCAACACCAAAATAGAACGCGATACTGTCCTGTGGGGAAAATTAGTGTTCATAAAAAAAAATCAAAGGGCAGTTGAACATTTCAAAGAGATTCATCTCATATTCAGTAACAAGTTTAACATCACGTTTCTGACCATACGTACAGGCTGCTAAAAATAGAAACCTGTTTGTTCTGAAATTTCAGAAACTTTTTTTTACCCTAGCCCTCATACTTGCATAAAACGATACATCAGGGTTCTTCAAATCCAGTCCTGGAGAGCAACTGCCCTGCAGAGTTGAGTTCCAATTCTAATCAAACACACCTGAACAAGCTCTTCAGAGTTACTAGAAAATTGCCGGTAGGCGAGTTCGATCATGGTTTGATCTAAACTGTGCATGACTGGCCCTCTAGGGTTTGATTTGATGAACCCTGCAATACATCCAACTATATTTTAAAGGAAAAAAAATACAGACTTCAATAGAAAAAAATCTTAGTGGATTAAAGTGCATGGACTGATTCATTGATGCATTCAGTTGTATCAAAAGTAAACAAATTGGTTATGCATCAAAGCTGTTTTTGACTGCTTCAAAAATAACTTCTTTTCTTCTGCAACAGCCTTCGTTAGATTGCAATATTTCAGTACACCAAGGATTTAAACAAAAGATCAACTAATCTGCTTACATCTGGTACGAATGCAGGAACATATGATGCTCAGTGTACAACTCATAAAAAAAAAAAAGCTAAAAGAAATCACAGTGCCAGAACAATTCAGACCAGAACATCAATCAGAAAAACTGTGATGTGTCCCCAGTGATGTGTTTCAGGTTACTGTAATTCTTCAACGCAGTCAAACAGACCGACAGCAGCCTAGTTCTATCCATAAAAACAAACTGATGCTTTTCCGGCTGCTGCTTCGCTCTTCAAATTGTTACCTTAGGCTATGCTCAAGTATGAAAGAGAAACCAAATGTAAAAACAAAATGTAGTGATGCTCTATGGCCGTACAGGTGAGTCTCCTCAGAGCAGCTGCCAGAGATGGTATACCTTTGGTTTGCCATCTCAGTAACTGGAGACATCACTCAGTTTTTAACCAGGATTTCCTCTTGCATGATGCACAATGTCTTTATGAGGAACGAGCTATGGTGAGGCATCTGTGAGATGGATACTGTAGTTGTTACCATATATGTGATTCACAGTGAGTCATTTTTATTACACCAACGCCACCTCCCAACCTCCTGTAGTTCATTCCACCATAGAGCCTTAAGGAGTGGGGGAAAAAAAACAATTAATGACTGGCAAATCACAAATGATGTGAATCAGGTTCAAACATTTGTCTGTTATGTTCACCAAGGCTGCATTTAGTTAATCAAAAATACATTAAAACAGTGACGTATTTTATTCCTGTGATGGCAAAGCTGAATTTTCAGCAGCCATTACTCCATTTGTCAGTGTCACATGACCCTTCAGAAATCATTGAAATGAAAAGCTGATACTTTTTTTCAGGATCCTTTGATGAATAGAAAAAAATAGTAACAACATAAAAGTTTTTGCTGTGACTTTTGATCAATTTAATGCATCCTTGTTGAATAAACCTTTTTTTTTTTTTTTTTTTTTTAAATCATCTTACTGCCCCCAAACTTTTGAAAAATCCTGTGCGTATTTACCTCCACGTGTTGGCATCAGGGTCATAGACTTCAATAGTTTTCAGGTACGTGGTACCATCAAAACCTCCAACTGCCATCAACTGGCCATTTACTACTGCTAAACCAACCTAGAACAAAAGAGAGAATCTGTTTGTTGGGCAATTCTTTTATAAGAGGCTGAAACGAGATCAAAGAATCACATACCCCGCTTCTTCTGGACGTCATGGCGACCACAGGGGACCACTGATTGGTTCTGGGGTTGTATCGCTCAGCGCTGCTCAGTTCTGTGGTATCGTCTCTGCCGCCCACAGAGTAGATCATGTCCTGGTACACGGCACAGCCCAGGTGTTTCCGACGGGTCCCCATGGGTGCCACCGTATGCCAGCGGTTCTCTTGCGGGTTATACCGCTCCACTGCCAACAAAATAACTGTTAATAAACATTCTCTATTTCCTTTAGAATACCAGAAATTCAGCAATCAGCACTACTGTTCAAATGTTTGGGATCAGTCAGATTTTTTAAATGTTTTGAAAGTCTCTCAAGTTCACCAAGGCTGCATTTACTTGATGAAATATACAATAAAACCTGTCATTTTGTGAAACATTATAACATTTTAGAATATAATAAACTAGAAAACGGTTATTTAAAAATGTAATTTATTCCTGTGATGGTAAAGCTTAATTTTAAGCAGCCATTTTTTTTTATTATTTTCAATGTTGAAATCTCTTTAATATTTTTGTTGAATTCTCTTCAAAACTCTTTGATAAATAAAAAAAGGAACAGCATTTATTTAAAATAGAAATCCTGATATCTGATCACTTTGGTCTGACTCCAATGTTACTGAGTTTTGCATCTACATCTTCCTGTATTTACCTGTATTTAGTGGGGACGTGCCATCTGAGCCGCCCACTGCATAAAGAAAACCTCCTAATACGGCTACAGCCACACCCAACCGTCTGGTACTCATTGAGGCAACACGTGTCCACTTATTCTCTTTCGGATCATACCTGAAAGAAAAATGAATAAATAAATATATATATATATATATATATATATATATATATATATATATATATATATATATAAAGTACATATCTCATTATATCCCCTACCAAATGAAAATGCAAGGCATGCCCGTGGATATATTTAGATAATAATCATCTAATTATTTTAATACTAACCTTTCTACAATGTTGAGACAGGAAACGCCATCCTGACCTCCCACAGCATACAGGTAACCCCCTAATACAGCAACACCCACACTGGTCCTGCAGGTGCTAGTAGGGGCGACATCACTGCTCCACTGGTTAGTCTTTGGGTCATACCTGAGAGATCCAGCAGAGGGTGGAAACGTAGAGCTCGTATTTATCCATAAAAATGTAATTTATTTAATTCTGTGAGGATTTATTCATTAGATTCTAGATAAATGCTGATTAATTTGTATAATTCAAGCAGCACCTTTCCACACTATTGAGATAAGACGAGCCGTCGTGTCCACCAACAGCATACAACAGATCATCCAGAACACTGACACCAACTCCACAGCGCCGTTTGCTCATGGACGCCACCATCCTCCACTCATTGGTCTGGGGGTCGTAGCGCTCAACGCTTGAGATGGCATCACCACTGCACCAACCTCCCACTGGCAGATAGGACAACAGTCACAAAACAGAACTCGCGTCGCACGACTGCTTAAGTCAGATGAAAATCTTCGAAAGTGAAAAAAAAAAAAATCAATCAGTGGGATAAGAACTAAAACTGACCAGCAAACAGTACTTCTCCACAGCGAATAGGCTTTCTGGGTCGGGTTCTGGGCCCCTGCATTAGGGGGCGCTCTTGTGGTAGCAGAAGGTAGTTCTTTGCTTCATCGACCAAGTCCCTAATAGAGCAAAAAGTGTTGATTAATATGTGCTGATATATATACACACGTATATACACATACATAAAATTTACATTAAAACAAGAAATTTCATAGACCTGAAAAGGTTTTATATACAAATTTCAGGGTTTTTTTTTTTTATATAAACAGACAGTTCAGTTGTCTTTCATGGCTTGTTGCGCTTGAATATCAAATACACACAAAATTATGTCAAGATATATTAACATAAAGTTTTCAAAGTTTGTCTTAGAAAAATCTGGTCTCACTACATAAACTTTTCTATAAGAATGAGCTGACCAGTAAAGAGACCAATAGCAGTTAAAACAATCACGGTTCGTTCAGTTATGGTCTTTATTAGATATTGATCTCTCGTAAAATTAATCTGTAGTGGCCAGTGTGGATGATATGGTAAATACTACAATAGTCCAATTATTGAAGTAATTTATAGCACTGTTATTCACACGTACCTACACTCCTCATCACTCTTGATCAGAGGATCTGAACCCACTGTCCCAACCAGAAACTTCGGGCTCAAGAGGGGAAGACGCACATGTTGCAGAACCTGTTGCCATCACAAAAACGGATGCGATGTCTCATGAATTTTATCTAAGTCTAAATAATAACATAATATACATGTAAAAGATGTTTTTTTTAAAAAATGAACTAAATTGCAGTATGTAGCTCTTTAACAGAGTTCATTGTAAAGCATTATCTATTTTGAAAGGTCATTTCATTGTGGTTGTTGTAGCCCTGTTCTCGGATTTATTATCAAGGAAGTACAGTGACTATTAATTGGTATAGATATGGTAACATCTTCAGCTAGTCAACAAGCAGTATGTCTATAGTGATTCATATGCTTATATCCGACCTGTGGCAGCTGAGGCCGGCGCTCCTGAATGCTGTATTTAACCCAGGCCATTACAGCATTAAACACCTGCTCCTCACTCCGAACATTGAGCTCATCACTGGAGATGATGTCTATCAGCTGGTTGGCTGGCAGCAGCATGAACTCTTCACTCTCCATCACCTAAAAGGCACACATTATTAGAAACATGAACAGGCCATGTGACAGGTATCAATTCCTTTCAAGAAGCAGATCACAATTATTTGTATAAACATATTCACAGGGTCATACATAGATAGTTTATATTTTTCCTGGGAATTTAACCCATAACACCAGCAATGCATGACCCTTTTAAACTAAATAAAGAAATAAGGAGGGTGGTAATTTGATACCAGCAATGGGGGCTCTTCCCATGAGTCAAACATAACAGGGTTACACGGCCATCAGGGAAACTCTAAACTAGTTGATGGAAAGGTTAAGTCCATGGCTAAAATTAGAAACAAGGAAGTCACACTTAAGGCACATACAGGGATCTTTCTGATCAGTCTAATTTTTTTCAAAGTAAAAACCGAAGAAATATTTTAAATTACTATTTTAAAAAACATTTATATTGACTATTTATTTCGATGACTTCTCAAGGCCTGAAATAGCATTTTTTTTCTAAATTGTCTGAAATGTATTACATTTCCAGGAATGTAACAATCCTTATGATAATTACAACCAGAATTCTTCAAAATATCTTCCTTTGAGTACAGCAGAAGAAAGAAATAAGGTTTGAAATATACACACAGTGTGTGTGTGTGTGTGTGTGTGTGTGTGTGTGTGTGTGTGTGTGTGTGTGTATATATATATATATATATATATATATATATATATATATTATAAAATATATTTTAAAAAGTGTTTTACATTGTATAAAATTTTACATTGTAAAAGTGTTTTACATTGTTTTTAAAAAAAATAATAAAAAAAAATCGTTCCTTTTCCTTCAAATCCTCACTTATCTGGCTTATGCTACTCCGAACAATGTTTGAACTTTGTATTTTGAGCACTTCTTGCGTTGTTTTTGCCTCTTCACGATGACTCGCTTGGTTTGGTCCTCAGTTGGAAGTCGTTTTGGATAAAAGCGTCTGCTAAATGACTAAATGTAAATGTATAAATTAAAGTGAATGTATTATGAACAAAATAAATTAGCAGTGGTTCAGTGAACAATAGATTTATAAATTAAATGATTAACAGAGACCTAATATATAAACTAAAATTAACTTATTGAACTTTACAGTAAAGTGTTAGCTACATTGTAATTGCATTTATGATTAATAGAGAGGACATTTAGACCTGTGCTCCACAACCAAAGACAGCAAAAACAAATGAGAAAAGAAAACAAAAAGACTTAAGTTCAAAGTCATGGAACATTCATTGTCAACACAATAGAGGGTGTGTGGAGGTCAGCCATTACCTCCTGAAAGTTATGCTGAGTGAATTTATCAGCAATACGGAGCAGCTCTCTGCAGGAGTGAGTGTCGGCGAAGGCCCTGATGCCTAAGCAGTTTGAGGGGTCAAGTTGGCGCTTGAGGAATTCACAGCAGGCTTCCTGAATCTCTGCCAGCTGCAACAAACAAGCAGCAGGCAGCAAAGTCTGCACATTTCCCTCCTCCACGGTCACCTGCAGGCCACAACACAATTTACATCAGCTGGTTTAAAGTTTAATATTGAACTTCAATACAAGCATTGCAGCTTGATATAAAAATGTACAATACTTGAACATTTAGTGCAGCTCTAATATTGAACATACAGCAATAGAAATGCATACCTGTGAGGTGTAGGCAAAGTCGATGAGCAGCTCCATGGCTCGTTCATCAATATCCCGGATGACGACTTCCGTCTGCCTGCTCTCGGCCAGTTCCCCCGTGAACATGGCTCTGAAATAGGGGCTGCAGGCGGACAGGATCACACGGTGTGCATAAATCTTCTTGGCTCCCACCACCAAAACCACATCGCACAGCTCTCGATGCTTGCGGAGCAGGTTGATGACTTCCAAAGTCTGCCGAGGGTGCTTGTCCGAGATGTAGGGCATCCGGGCAGGTTGAGGCACTCCCTCTGGGAGCTTGTTGGGGTCACCCAGGGTGCAACGACTTGTGATATCCATTCCTGTGGTATCTAGGCGTGCACTGGTACCCCTTAGGAAAAAAAAAAAATGTAAGATTATGTTTATGAATAAGTATCTGCTAATATATATATATATATATATATATATATATATATATATAGTGTGATGTAACCCAAATCTCAAACAAGAAAAAAGTAGGGCGGGATTTGATTGATTCAGAGAAGAAATATCATTACAAGAGAGAGGGGAAGCGCATAGATAAATCATTCAGTTAATAAATACTGCAACATTCCATAAAAAAATAAGAAGTGACCATTTTAATTTTAAATACTTCCCTAATTCAGATAAGAAGTAATTAAAAGATTAAAACCCTTACTTAAAAATACATTCAAAGCATGCCAACATGATTACAGACACATCTGTGCATGCATGAGCAATCTGAATATTGCACCAAAAAAGTTGCTACCTTAAAAATGATTATCTAGAGATCAAGCAGTTTGAACTCTATGCAAACAAGCTTGAAAACAGCACGAAAAGCAAATATGACAGCAACACACGCCCATACCATACATCACAAATTAATTCACTGACTCTATCGGAATGTGATGAACATTCCTTAACAAAAAATACATGTAGAGTAACTTAGACGTGTTATATATTGCCATTTAACCGCTGTGATATCCGTCTAAAACCTATTTAATTAAGTTTAAACTCGTGTGAGTAAAATGGTTGATCTGGAGAGTGAAATGCTGAATTAAGACAATGCAGCAAAATAGAAATGTGACTTCAATCAGGCAAATATATACACAAACTAACTCGATGTTATGGACGTTAGAATGACATTTTAAAAATAGGCAAATGAAATATTTCTCGTGTTGTTGATAATGATAACCAATTTGACAGGGCCCAGAGTATCCTTATTCAAACCTTACGCACTAGCAGATTTCCTTTAGGCAGAACCAAGAAAATAAATGTACAGCTCTAATGCACATAACGTCAAAGTAGTGATATTATCTGTGAAAGAGACTCACTGTTTACACACTGGCTAACGGAGTGTCCCTTAGCTCTAGCTTAGCGAAGTGCTGGACTTGTTTTGATTTAGCAGCTTTTCACAGGTGGCGATACTCATTGTAGGACTATGGCAAAAGAGGCGTTATTCCCTCACCTTATTTGTCCATTTAAACGGTCCAGGTTGAATTTTAAGTCGTCGAGATTTAGCCAGATAATATCAAGACAACCGCTCGGTTTACGGGACACCATCCACTTTTATTTTTTTATTTTCCAGAAGAGGAGTTTCCTGACAGGACCGGAAACAAGCTTTTTAAAATACAAGTCCTGTAAGTCAACTTATCTGTTCATACGATTACGGTGCCAAAAGTGCCAGAAAATATTTTAATTAAGCTGTACATTTATTTAATTTTTACAAATACTTCAACTGGATAATTTACTTTAAATAATGTTCTCCTGTTACCAGCCATATCAAAACAGCACATAAAAGTTACAGTAGATTTTGATGTAAACGGAGTTTGAGGTTTTGGGAGTTGTTTTTGGGAAGGTTCATCACGTTTATGTTTTTGGTAACTAAAATTAAAACTATAAAACAATATTTTTGTTAATTGAAATAAAACATAAATATTAGATGAACTTGGCAAACTAACTGAAATAAAATAATACTATTCAAAAGTTAATAAATACCATAGGATAGAGTAATAACACTGCTTCACGTGTAGAGTTTTCAGACCTTGGTTCAGCATAAAAGCACTTTATATTAGTTGCCAGGGGTGTAAAGTAACGAATTACAAATACTCACGTTACTGTAATTAAGTAGTTTTTTTCAGAAATTGTACTTTTTTGACTAAGTTTAAAATTGTGTAATTTTACTTTTACTTGAGTACATTTTAAGTGATGTATCGGTACTTTTTCTCCGCTATTTTCCTTCTGTTTGTGGCCGTTACTCGTTACATGCTTGTTTTAATTTTATTTTTATCCATCAACGTGATTGGATCGAGTAATCGGTCTCGTGACTGTCATCAATTCAAATTAAGCATAGAAAACTTACCGCCTATTCCTGCTGTTACTCGTGACTGCTGTGGAAGTGCATTCATCACGCATCAATTCAATCCAGATATCAGCGTCTTCCTCTAATATGCTAAGGTACATTTCACATTTCTGCTTAATATGATATTTATATAGGCTGGCCTGTCTACATGGCCTAACATTTGGTCTGAGGTTGGGGGAATTGCGAGACGAGTTCATAATGCGATGAATTCCCGCTCCCGTTTACTTCACAATCACAGGAGAGATGCGCGTCACGATCTGTGCACTGCCGCGTCTCGCGCTCGCCATGCCGCCAGATTCAGAACCAGTGCACCATGTCGTTAACTTGAACTGCATTACTTAATAATAAATTAGCACAGCTCGTTAATAAACAGCGTTTTTTGATTGATCCATTATATGATCCGTCTTCATTTGGCAAGTGCACTTGCGCAAAAACATTTTTCATGCTGAATTTTTTTTTTTTTTGGTGGATGCTGCTGATAAAACAGCTTCGCCGAGACTTCAGAGACAAAGTGTGTTTATTTCTTTTGTAAAAGTTTCCTGGATATAACTTCCCTATTTAATGCACAATTTTTATTACAAATTATATTATCAGCATTACAATGTGAGTAAATGTAGCCGTGTAAAATGTAAGGGATGATGCCACCCTTCTAGAACAATGCATTTACGTTTAAATTGTAACATATTTAATAGCATGGAATAAAAGTGTGTAATTAGTGTTAGCTCATCTTAGCCTTTTTCAGTGCATTTGTTGAGGTAATATGATAATATTAGTGATTCTCATTTATCAAAACACTAACATTGGTACCGTTTTGGAGAGAAATTGGGTATTTTTTAATCTCTCTATTTAACCCATCTCTTGGTGTGTGATGCTGAACTATCATCTGAGTTTCTAAAGGTTTTTGAATTCTTTGCACAGTTATGAATATTGATATTTTATGTGCAACAATAACATGCTCAGGCCCAGTGGCTTTTCGCCTAATTTTAAATGCTTTTCCCCCCAAATAATATGATTTAAATGGTGATGAGTGTACTGTTTTGATGCATTTTAAAAAGATGGATAATAGATATTCTTCAATCTTTCTTACAAAGAACAAAATATAATGTGAATGCCAGTATGTGCATTTTTTTTATTTATAAATTGTAGTGCACAGTGTTTATTATAAGGGGTAGAATCCGCACCTCAGTACTCAATACTCACTACTCTTGAGTACTTTTAAATAAGCTACTTTTTTACTCTTACTCAAGTAGTTTTTTGGACAAGTACTTTTTACTCTACTCACACTACATTTTTTGGAACGTAATGGTACTTTTACTTGAGTATGTTTTTTCAGTACTCTTTCCACCACTGTTAGTTGCACATTCAAGTGTTTGCAAAGACAGTAATTTCACACTTTTTCTCTTTATGTGGCTATTTGACATATAAATGGACTTTTGGGTAAATTTCCTATAGTTATTTTTTTTTTTTTTTTTTTATTCTTTATTTTTATCTACTTGAATAAGCCAAATAATTTAGTCACACAAATTACATTGATGTCAATGCAAAATCACATGTCAATGCTATAGCTCAATTTTTATGTTGGTTCAACTCAATTAATTGTGTTTTTAAAATCTATATGACCTCAAATGTTAAGTTGCAATTACTTAAGTTAATTTATTTATTGTGTTCAAAAGAATGTTAAGTGCAATCATATATTTAAGCAACAAAGGTTTTCTTGTTAATTTTAACTAAAATTGATTCAAGTAGGGTTAACTTAAAAAGTGTGTTGCAAAAATTGTGCATTTGTATTCTATATAAATCCAACATAATTGTTTTCAGTCCAGTTATTTTTGATGATACAATTATTTGTAAAAATTATATTGTTGCTGTGTTAAAGGACATTTACACATTTAAATTGAAACATGTTTTAAACTGTGTTATAGGACTATAAGATCATGGTTTTTTTTGGGGTTTTTTTCCACTTGCACTTGATGTTTGCCTTTTAAGAATTTGCGTGTTTGTGTCTGTCTTTAAGGTGTGTATTTACTGACAAAGACATTCTAGACGAGACTCAAATAAGCTTACATTCTTCCACTGTTTATTGGAATGTTTTCAGACAGGTTTATAAGTCTCTCTCTCTCTCTCTCTCTCTCTCTCTCTCTCTCTCTCTCTCTCTCTCTCTCTCTCTCTCTCTCTCTCTCTCTCTCTCTCTCTCTCTCTCTCTCTCTCTCTCTCTCTCTCTCTCTCTCTCTCTCTCTCTCTCTCTCTCTCTCTCGACTTCTCCCCTCCCTTTCGCTTCTCTCTCCTGCAGTCTCTCTCTTTCTCTCCCCGTTCCTGTTCAGTGGCATGTTTTATTATACTCTTTTGTAGTGTGTTTTACTTTGTGCATTGGTGGCCCCCAAGTTGAACCATAGGAGGGTTGTGGGGGCAAACAACACCACTAATAGAGGTAAACAAGACCTTCTCAATAGACACTGCATTAATCAGCCTGAACTCTGCAAATACCATAAACGAACAGAAGAGATGTTACTATATTTTCACAAGACAATCAAACAATAAACCAAAACATTGTTACTTAATGAAACTTAATGTTCATGATGAAAATTTAACTGATTTCTTACAGTCACGAGAGTTTTTTTTAATAAATTTTCTGCATTTTCTGCAATATTTATGTTTATAAAAAACAAATAGAGTTCATAATATAATTTTATAATATAATAAAATGTGATTAATTTCAATCTTAATACTGCAAAATAAGTCTAATATTTATATACTTTTATGTTTTTACCTGAATTGCCTTTCAACTGCTGAAAAAAAGAGAGAGAGAGAGATGTAACATTATTTCAAACATTGTCTCGTACAGTTATGAAAGTTTTCTGAAATGGTTTCCACAAATCATAATTTAAGACTATGCAAAAAGGATCCTCCCCTTCTTCAAATATCCAAACTTTGCAGTGCTGCCAGCAACCCCTGGATTTCAGTTCTGAGGTGTGAGGAAGGCAGAAGAGACCAGGAATAGTGTGCAATGCAGGTGGATCCCAGCATTAAATAGCCAATGCAACATCTCATAGCAATGACATCACTTCTGCTTTTGTCCTGGCTTCTTTGACTTAAAACCATACACATAAAACATGTGTCATTCTACATAGACAAAACACTGGACGTCAAGCACATCAGAAAAAGAGCTCTCGGCTACTCTGAGATTGATATCACAAGGTCTGTTTCTCCAAAAAAAATGTGTGTCCCCCTCCTTTCCCCCCCTCCTGGGAAAACAGCGACAACAAATTAGCCTTCTTTTATGTCAGAGCCTAAGGACGACACTTGGACAGCCCCGAGATTGTCCACCCGAGTTCCCATGAACCTCACTAACCTTCTCTTTCAGTGCAGAAGGAAGCGGCCATTGTACCAGCACCTGTTTCTGTGGAAATTGGTGAAATGATGGCTTTGTTAGGCATTGCCCAGGCAACCAGTAGAAAAGAGCATGAGGGTGAGCGGGAGGAGGAGGTGGGGCAGCTGAGGTTTGGGTGGGGGGGAGGGGCCACTGGACCTGGAGGTCCCACTCTTGAGAGGACATAAGGGCTGAGTTATAATTGGGCAAATGACTTATTCTTAGCAGGTTGTTCCACTACATAGCTGCATTAAATTGATCAAAAGTGACAATAAAGACATTTATAACGTTACAAAAATGTCCACTTCAAATAAACACTGCTCTTTTGAATTTTCTATTTATCAAAGAATCCTAAAAAAAAAAAATATATATACCACGTTTTCCATAAAATTCTGTTGTCAACATTAACAATAATAATAAATATTTCTCACCATATCAGCATTAGAATGTTTGAAGGATCATGTGACACTGAAGACTGGAACAATGATGCTGTAAATTCAGCCTTTGCATCACAGGAGTAAATTACATTTAAAATTGTTTTAAAATAGAAAAGCTATTTTAAATAGTATTTTTTTTGCTTTTGTTGTATTTGTGATCAAGTAAATGCAGCCCTGGGGCATTAAAAAACGTACAAATGGTAGTGTATGATTAAGACTATATGTATCCAGAGGAGCCAGAGATGGTAAAAACAATAAAGTTAAATGAATAAATAGATTAATAGTATATAAATAAAAAGTAAACTAATAAATTCTATTACATTAACACATTATGTTCATTCAGTTAAAATGTCATGAAATGTTTTACAGAAGTGTTATAGTTACATATTTATCTGATATGTCCCCATGTATTTACCAGGACCTTGGTTGAAAACCAAGTTGAAAGTTTACTGTATCATAACAGAGAAAACAGATTGTCGTTTCTTTGAAGGCATCATATGAATGAAGCTACTGAAAGCATGGTCTGAGTCTCCCACCAGAGGGCAATCATTAATCAGGAGTCACAGATGTGTGAACACGCTCATTAGCTATGCTGTAAGGCAGGATCTTCAAGCTTCAAAGCTATATTAAAATGTCATCTATTTCTGCAAAGCTGAATCATTCTAGCTAAAGAAACATTTCTTCTTATGTTGAAAACAGTTGTGCTGCTATGTATTTTTATGGAACCGATACATTTTTGTTTTCTGAATTTTTTTAAATAGAACTCTTATGTAACATTATAAATGTCTTTACTGTCATCCTTGATCAGTTGAACTCATTCTTGGATCATGAAAGTATTATTTTCCTTTAGAAAAAAGGAAATTCCTTTTGAATAGAAGGGTATTATGTATAATAACTGTTAACATATTTATTTTTGTAACACACACACACCTTAAGGTAGTATGACTTTATGTCGTCAACCAGGCTGTGGAACAGAGTAACTTGCCTTTAATTCTGAATAAAATTACTTTTAATAAGCCAAATATATGGTCAGGCAGAGAGGGAGCAGCATCAGTACAGTCAGGTCTGGAAAGTCCCAACCGCTTCACTCAATCCGAGCAAATCCCCCTTCCTGAACTGACCACATTTGAGCCATTGATTGGTTGACCATTTCCACTAATGACAGCCCTCAGTCTGAGCATAAGCAGTGAAAGCTCTATCTGTTGCTCCAGTCTGAAAAAGGAAACTGGTCACGATGCGTTGAATTATCAAGAACCATTTAGTAACCCACAAAAAGTATGTAACTTGTACAAAAATACAAACTCGGTCCTAGGTGGATAATAACATGCATATATGATACCACATATCTTTCTCTTGGGGATGATTTGTGAGTTGTAAATGTGGTCAGTTGAAGCAAATAATATATTTTACAGACTCACTCTGGTGTTTATACTGCCTAAAACTTGGCATTTCTCAGCAGACAAAATATTAAAGTAAAAGTTTTGGTGTGTGTGTGTGTGTGTGTGTAAAATAATTTCAAGGCTTTTATTATTTTACTAACCCCAATAATTTTACTTTAATGTTTTACTTTAATATTTTTTCATATTATATTATACAAGTATTTTAATATTTGCTATTATATACAACTGTACAAAAGTTTGGAGTTGTAATCAGTCCACCATGCTTCAGTTTCATTGGTTTGGTACTATAGTCCAGTGGGTTGATGATCACAGGGGATGGTGCACTGAATTGGGGTGGTCTTTGTTTCACTCCCACTGGCATTAAGTCAGCGAGGTGATGGGAGTGCTGTTGGCATGCCAGCTGCCAAGCAAACCCACTGCACCCTGCTCTTGTCTCATTCCCATGCGTACATTCAAGACAGGGACAAAAAGCAAGGCAGAGATGGACAGACAGTCCAGACAGAGTTTTCATAGATCCAAGTAGAGAAAGCTTTGAAAATATTTCATTAGTGACTCTATAAACAAAAAAATGACACACATTATCATACATTTTGGATTATGACAGGATTATTTTGTTTAATCAGTTAATAAGATCATATTGAGATAAAAGGTTAAATGAATAGTTCACCCGCAAATTTTTATTCTGTCACCATTCCAAATCAACCTTATGACGATCCAGGCCATATGACTTTCTTTTATCTGTGGAACATGAAAGACATATTTTCTTTGACGTCTCTCTGTTATTCAGATATTTTTGTTTAATTTTTTGGTGTAAACTTTACTCATTTTAAATGGTTAACTTTTAAGGAATAATTTGATTAATTATTACTCAATTCTAATTTGTTCAATTTAATTAATAATATTGTTTGTAATCTGTTGTCACAATTTTATTTATTAGTTAAAACATATTCATTATTACAGTGTAAGTTTTCATTTTTAAGTGAACAACCTAAAATTCTACCATCTAACAGTCATGTCAGACCCTCAGGTTTCCATGCATGTGTGCTTGTCATTGACTAAGAGACTTTTAAATACTGCTCTAGGAACTTTGCGAATGACAGCATGCTTATGAAAGCTACTAAAAGTGTCCTCACAACTGTCATGCATGTGTTATTTATAAGTGTATTGCACTGCCTTCTTTCAGGCCCAAGACAGATGGAAAAAATACTATGTGGGGTAGAAGCTGTCAGACATACAGTAGGCTATCGTTTGCACAGAGTGTTCATTCAGAGACAACATAAAGCACCCCTTGCGTAGGAGCGAACCATTATTCCAGGGAGTGGAATTAAAGACAGATCCAGCTGCATACACACCTACACTCACAGACACTGCTATGTATACCCAGAACATATGTGCACATTCACACACACACACACACACACACACACACACAAAGAGGGCCGAAACGCATGCCTGATTCTGTGCCGCAGTATGGTGTGTGAGGGGGCTAGTTAAAAATGATTTATTTCCGCGTGGGGATTCACAGGATGGCTCCAGTTAAACCGATTTCCCAGAGTGAGCGGAAGCTGCTACCAGCCATAGCAGGCAGGAATTCTCATCCCCGGACCCTCCTCTTTGGGCCCTCCTTAGTCCCCAGGCCCCTCGGCCCCTGTGCAGGCAGACTGATGCAAATTGCAACCCATCTCCTTCTCATGCAATACACAAACTGACCACAAAGGGGCGCTGTGCAAAAGGAAAATATCAAAATTGCTACTGAAGCAAAGTTGTGGAACTTGGCAATTTTTCCTCTTTTTTGTATAATAAAAGTCTCCTAATTCACACAATTGCTTCCCTGCATTTTATGGTGTTGCTTTTACAGTCTCAATGGAGCCTTCTTACTTTTCCATACATGCAAGCACACGTCTGTTTGCATGAATAAATAGACACCAAATGAATATTTAAAAAATACATTCTTCCAAAAATTAAAGGTTCGTAATGAAAAAAAGGACTGTCTTCTTGTAAAACTGAGTATTTAAAATCTCTAAAAGAATGTAAGTGCACAATTGTACAGTAAGTGCTAAAACAGATGTGTTGTCCCCTTTTTTTAATTGTCTGTGTGTGTGAGAGAGAGAGAGTGTAAACTTTGGTTAAAAAGTTATGAGACTCACATGTGCAGACATCCTCCCACACACACAGACTCAGACATAGTTCTCTCTCTCTCTCTCTCTCTCTCTCTCTCTCTCTCTCTCTCTCTCTCTCTCTCTCTCTCTCTCTCTCTCTCTCTCTCTCTCTCTCTCTCATATACATATAAGTAACCACACACAGGTAAAACAAGCAGGCGCACAGAAACACACCTTTACAAGACATCACCTCTCACGGGGTGCCGACAGGACCACACATACTGTCTCACACAAAATGTTTGGAATGCTGTAAACATTTATTTCAACAGAAAACTAAATGGTTCCATCTCAAATAGTCTTCCGGGGACATCTTACTTCACCTGCACTCAATAATAAACACAAAGGTGCACGACCACAGTGAAAACATGAAAACATTGCTTGGGTGGCTTTACTACAGTTTGGGTATGATTATTTTAAGACGTGCGTCATCCTGAGATGCTTTTCAAACATCACCCTGTGCGTTTACACTAAAGGAGCAGTCGCATAAAAATAGACACTGAATCTAATGTTTGCTCAGGTAACGTTATACCTATGTATAATAAAGAGTTAGAACTAGCATCCGCACCATGTCGTTCTGTCTATTTTTGACTGTCACTTAATGCTCAAGCTCAATACAGTTGTTTTTATCGTTCATCAGCTAGATAAAAGTTCTGTGAGTGATTCAATTATCGTTTCTCTGTGCGGTTATCGTAAGCTGTGAACTCTGCTATTCTTTAAGAACAATTTTAGACCTATATCATGTCGTTACCTTTAGGCCTAAGTATCGTCCTCTGTGTGGACGGGCAGTTTGTTATCGATATCAATCGACTTGTTGGAAAAATAATGGATAGATTATTTGATTGAAAAATAATGATGTACAGTATAGACATTATTGGATTGTGAAAAGTGGCAGCTAGATGGAGCTAGAACTAAATGCTAATGGTAAACATTAGCTATTTGGCTATTCGTTAACATTATCTAGTAACATTGTCTGAGTGTAGGCAGGTGCTTAACAGGTTGTTTTTTGTATGAGCTTTGTTAAATAGAGTCGTTTTACTTTAAGATACCTTCAAAGGAGCAGGCAAAGATGTACAAAACCGTTGTACATGCAAGTGCTAGGCTAAGGTTTCAGAGGAATGCAAGTTTAAAAAAAAGTTTGATTCCATTTGAGAGGAATGCATAGTTGTTAAAATGTATACTCTGAATGCACTGTAGTTTGTTTTGGATTTTTAAAAAAGCCTGATAAATGTAAATGATCAATAATTGACAATAAGATGGGTGCCATGGGTTGCAATGAAATTTATTCTGAATTTGTGACATACATCCGAATCCACAACCTAAAGAAGGACTGAACACATGTTCAATGGTAGGCTAATAGGAAGAGAGAAGTGTTTGGTTCACAGCGTATTGCAGAAAATGCCGGTTTAACCGTGACTCAGTCTGAGCCCTGGCCTCATTAGCCTAGTAAATGAAATCCTAAAGTGTGATTTGAGAAAGCCTGTGTGTGTGGGATGTGTGTGTGTGTGTGTGTGTGTGTGTGTGTGTGTGTGGCAAGAAGTCCCACCCATATTTGTTCTGCCAGCAGACTGCTCACACAGTGAAGGTGGACCTCACACAGCGCTCAGCCAAAGCCGCAGCGTTTCCGACAGTGTTCCGAGCCTGGCAGCCGCTACAGGGAGAATGAGGAATTCTCTGAGAATGGAGGAGATGCTGCCAGATATCAGCCCAGAGGCCACAGAGTAAATTTCTCAGGACAGCCAGCTGGGTGTCTGAGTCTGACAGCTCGCTCACAGTGCCCGCAGAAGAAATCTCCATTAAACCACAACGAGACACTGAGGACTTTTCTGACACTTATCAGTCTAATTACGACGAGAGAGAATCAAAAGCCCTTCAGTGTGTTTGGGACAAAACACCAGCGTTTTTCCCGGGGGCACTAGACATTCAAAAATACAGAACAGCAAATCTATAATTATTGTCGTTAAGGGGCGTCATTATACCTGTCATCATTACACAGTGTCTTCCCTCATTCATCTTCTACGTTCAGATCCAAGCATGTTGAGTAATTCATTACAGACGCATTAGAGTATTATCCAGGCAGGTGAAAGATTCTCTATTGATACAACAAAACTCAAACCACACATCAAAAATTCATCACAAAACCACACTAGTATTATGTCCGTTGTGTTTGGCGTGGAATCTGCAAGCTATTCCCTGTCTTGTCATCCAAGGATAAATCAAACCTTTATAAATCTGCTCAACGCTTTATTTCTTAAGTCTAAAAGATGGATCTAGTCCAGCTGGATGAAACGGGCACAATTACACATAAACGCGAGTCAACCACCAATGAACAGTGACTGTCTCATCAGCCACTGTGGGAAGAAGATATCACAGGATGCCACAACTATGACAAGTTGGCCATAAATTAGTGATTAAACACTGCTTGGATGTGCCTTGTTCATAATTAAAAGAAAATTCCCCAACCGAAATGAGCCACTGCAAGATATAATGCTATTTTTTCTCAAGAAATTCCCGGTGTTCGGTGCCTGGAGGCAGGCTCCCCACGTGCAGAGAGATAGTGTGGGCACAACGTTGGAGACAGCGGATGATGTTTGAAGCGGCGTGGGGAGCATGTGTGGTCACAGACCTCACAGGCCGATGGGTTTGGGGTGGACACAGGCAAGGTAGTCACACACGGAGATCACAGGAACCGGGTGGACTGATGTGCACTGTGCAGTAAAAAACAGTACTTTTAGATTAATTAAATAATATTGATTTATAAAGTAATAATTATAAAGATTTAATTTTGTTTTAAAAATAAAGTAGGCTACATAATGTGAAGGTTCAGTATAGTGTCAAATAAAATATCCAAAAATAAAAATGTCCAAAAATTAGTTTAACTTTTTACATTTGAATTAATGAAAAAAATGGCATTTTAAAGATGATGTATGTTACTTTTTCACTCTACTAAAGCATACAAATACCATAATATGTTTGCTTATATTAGGAAACATGCTGAGTTCACATACTCGTTTCTCTGAAAAATAATAATAATAATAATTCATTACATTTATATAGCGCCTTTCTGGACACGCAAAGCGCTTCACATAGAGGGGGAATCTACTCAACCACCACCAATGTGCAGCATCCACCTGGATGATATGACGGCAGCCATATTGCACCAGAATGCTCACCACACACCAGATTACTGGTGGAGAGGAGACAGAATGATGAATCCAATTGGTATATATGGAGATGATTAAAAACACTTCTATAGCCAGTTATTTTACTTTGAAATATGCTTTCTGAATTGGAATGTCTGTTTTGGTTTTGGTCTGTGTGATTTCACCCACTGCCAATATACCCAATAGTATTTCGACACCCCGGGATGCCAGTTTGCAAGAAACACAGCATATTGCAGCCACAAACTGGGTCAGAGATTGCAGATTTTGCCCAACCTAAAAAGTCTCGGTCTTCTAAAAGCATCTGAAAATCTATATGAACGAGAGCATAAAAATGGGGATAAATCAACTTATCAACTCACGTAAGTCTCCTCGGCTTTCATTAGGGGCCAAGCACCGAAGGTGCGGAGGCACCTATTGTATTTGTTCCTGTTCTACTTCTTATTATTCCAACTGGGCGTCTATGGCAGCCCATGGAACTGTTTGCGGTAAAGTTGTTATGGTTTGACATTCTGATGGAGGACAATCCTAACAATAAATACACCAAGTTTGGTGTCTCTAACTCATTCCTTCTATCACCACCACCTGTCCAAAGTTTCATTAATATTATGCAAATAACTTTTAAACCATAAGGCCTATCAACAAAGCCACCATTTTTAATTGTCCAAAAAACCTACTTTTGCGAACTCGTCAGACGTTTTGTCAAATTTTCATCAAAATTGCACCAGATTATCTCCAGGCCACCTAGTGGTAAATTTTATTTTTTTAAATGCTTAAAACTCTGGGTGTAGTTGACTTATTTTCACGAGAGTCATCTCGTTGGGTTCCAGAATCTTTGCCGAGTCCACAGATACCAAACATGCTAGGTTTCATCTCATGGTTTGTGTAGCGTTGTGATTTAGCGCTTAAAAAACATTGCCAATATCTTCAAAACCGTTAGTCCGATCGAGACGAAACCACCGTAAGATGTTTGAAATCATAGGTTTCTGATTATATTTATATTTAAATGCCCAAATGCCAAAATATTAAAAATACAAATAGCAAATAGCCACAAACAACAGAACAATGAGAGCAAGCCATTTCAGAACTTATTTCAACATATTTAGTCTTTACAAAAACATATCACAACATGAATCCATGTTTCATTGCTTATGTCACTATTCTTATGATTTGTACCCGTAATCTGTGACTTTATTTGTTTGTTTTTTCCCTCTGTCTTTCCCTATGCCCTCTTCTTCTCCCTTTCATTACCCAGGTCTGGCTTGTGACTCTTTGGACCCTGGCCACAATTAGGAGTTATAGCAATCATTAACCAACTGAGATATGATGCAAGCCAAGCCCAGACAGCATGTAAAACAGTCAAAACCCTGCCAAAGACACTCACCTAGCACAGGGAGCCTGGCACCAAGCTCTGGAAGGGAGCAGCATTCCAGACTGGCCTGTAGCTTGGGACAACTGGGATGTGTCTTACCACTGCCACACCGGACCCAAGCGTTACAAGGAATCTGAAGGGGTTTATGTTCTGACACCCTGCAAAGTCTGTGTTTAGAGGTTTAGTTCACCTAAAAAATAAAAATTATGTCATTAATGACTCACCCTTAAGACCCCCGGTCATCTTCGGAACACAGTTTAAGATAAGTATTTTTTATAACGATTGAAAATACCTTCACAGACAGTGCTTCAGTTTAAAACTATAATCGAGCAGTTGTGTGGTCATGATTTATGCACCATTATCAGTTGCTAATGGGTCTGTGAATGTGTATTCTCACAGTTCAACCTCCATGTCAACTAGCACTCACTGGGAGACCTGCTACAGCAGAGTCCAATTGTGCATTAATGAAAACCATGTGCTCAGACTCTGTCAAACTCTTGGCTAATTCCTTAGTTCTTCTAACCCAATACTTTGAGTCAAGCAATGCCTCACTTGCACACTATACTGAAGACCACACCAACGTAATCCTTAATCTCACTTGTAAACAACACAAAATGTTTTTCTGTTCCTTCACTTGTCATAACAAGAATCCTTTTCTGTCTTCACGTGCATTATTATGTCTGTGAAGCCATCCTGTAAAGCCTTGTGAATGGCAGATTTCTTTTTTCCACAGGAGCAGTGAATGAAAAAGGGCTTTCTGAAATGCACAGGACAGAGGAGTATGGAGCCCGTGGAGCCCAGCGTGTTTATCTATGTCACAGTCTATCGGTGGCTGACCGTGAATAAGTTGGTGGGGTGGGGGGTGTTTTTGTTTCCATGGCAGATGGGGCCCTCTCTCTCTCTCTCTCTCTCTCTCTCTCTCTCTCTCTCTCTCTCTCTCTCTCTCTCTCTCTCTGTGTCCAGGAAGTGCCGCAAACACAAACCACACTGAGCGTGTTGTGCTTTCGGCCGGGCCGTGGCTTGCAGCGAGGCAGCGGTCAGGCCTGAGTCTCACTCCCTGGGTGGTCTGGCCCTGCAAATGTTTATGATCTAAACCAACCTAATCCAACTGGCTTGTTTAAGGGAATTGAGAATGATTTACAAGAGCTGCAATGGCCAGGAATAGGAAATCAGAGGAAATCGAGGCAGAGCTTCAAGTCTGTGGTAGCCTTATGACTCTGCTTTGCTTCTATCTATCTAGCCTCATTATCCCGTGAAAGTCTTATGTTGACTGCACCAATGGCAAATTGTCTGGCTCAGTTGTGTTGATAACATAAGGCTCAGTGGATTTGTCACAAAATTTGCAGTTTCACACCTGAATGCATATTTAAACCACATAAGTCATGCAATTTTACAAATTACAATTCATGCTGCAGTAGTTAACATTTGAAGTGGATCAAATAAATTCATTGAAGTTGTCCTATAGAAAGACCAAGGGTTTGTTCAAAATTCATGTATAACTTTGTATAACTTTCATGTTGTCATATTTAACATTCATATTCTGTATCTAAATGTCTGTCTGTCTGTCTGTCTGTTTGTCTGTCTATCTATCTATCTATCTATCTATCTATCTATCTATCTATCTATCTATCTATCTATCTATCTATCTATCTATCTATCTATCTATCTATCTATCTATCTATCTATCTATCTATCCATCCATCCATCCATCCATCCATCCATCCATCCATCCATCCATCCATCCATCCATCCATCCATCCATCCATCCATCCATCCATCATCCTATCTATAACTTTGATGAAAGGTTTTGATCCACTTCACATGCTGACCACTGTATATATTTGTATGTATTTTTTTAAATTGTAAAATCTATCTATCTATCTATCTATCTATCTATCTATCTATCTATCTATCTATCTATCTATCTATCTATCTATCTATCTATCTATCTATCTATCTATCTATCTATCTATCTATCTATCTATCTATCTATCTATCTATCTATCTATCTATCTATCCATCCATCCATCCATCCATCCATCCATCCATCCATCCATCCATCCATCCATCCATCCATCCATCCATCCATCCATCCATCCATCCATCCATCCATCCATCCATCCATCCATCCATCCATCCATCCATCCATAACTTTGATTTTGATCCATTTCACATGCTGACTACTGTATATATTTGTATGTGAAGAGTTCAGATGCAAAAGCCTCTAAGTGCCATTTGAAATTTTCTTCTTTAATGATGATTTTTATCAAGCTTGTATATTTACTGTAAGTTCAGTGATTTCACTTAAATGGCAATGATAATTACCTATTAATTGTTATTTAAGTGAAATTACTGAACTTAAATATACAAGTTTGATAAAAATCATCATTAAAGAAGAAAATTTCAAATGGCATTTAGAGGCTTTTGCATCTGAACTCTTCATGTATTTTTAAAATGGTAAAATCTATCTATTTGTCTGTCTATCCATCCATCCATCCATCCATCCGTCCATCCATCCATCCATCTCATCTCATTGTTTGAGTTTATTTTTACAGTAATCAGATTGCATTTCAAAGATTACTGTAAAAAAAGGTTTTGTGCATGTTCATCTCAACAGCATCATCAATGACTTTGTTCTATATGTGTTTGTTCAGAGATTTCCTCTCTGTGCCCCAAGCCTCCATGGCATGCCACCATTATGGCTGCCTTTAGTCTTAAGCCCTAAATATTTTGTTACGATCATATGTTAGTGCTGTAAAAGAGCAGATAATTACTAAAGAAGTGTCAGTGGCATGGACTGACTTTTATTACAGCCTTTCTTGAACCAGAGCCCGCTGCTGTAATGACAAAAATATTGCCATCTGTATGTAGTGAACAGCTTGTAAATAAAGACGAATCACAGGTATTAGAACATAAAAACTCTTATTGCTGGATTGCAGAGATGATGGTTCCCAGATTGCATGGATGTAAAAATGCACCCCTGACCTTAACTTTGAAATTTGAAGAAGTGAGAAATGATGTTCAAATACTGTAAATATTTTTACCAATGCAAATGATTTTACAGTATAAAAAACAATGTCCAATAAGGTTTTAAATATTTTTTTTTTCATCGTACAGTAATATTATTATCAGCAATAAGCCACTCAATGTTTTATTGTCCCTGTCGTTTAAAAGCTAGAATGCACAGAACATCTGAGGATAAACAGAACAACGGTTGAAAATGTTTGCCAATTTTGTATTGTACTACACATCTGTTTTAACCAATAGTTTCAATGATGCACATCACCAACATATCATTTTCTTCACAAAGCCCAAACAAAAAGCAGATCTGCTTGTTTAGCTGGACATAAAAATGTAAATGAGAATGTTTGTTTTGCTCTCTGTTTGTGATCATTTAACATGATGACCCCACAGAAATTGCAGCAGTCCGTTCAGGCATTACACCAGATGTTAAACTTGGGTCATGTAATCCATATGAGATTTCTCAGGTTATCCTTTAAAAAATATTGCTTCACTTTACAAAAGAAGAAAAGATAATATGCATGGGCAAAGTTTTTGGAGAGTGTGAATCACAAACAGTTGGTGTTAGGGGACATAGCAAAGGTGTGAATTCAGCACACAAACACTCAGAGCTTTAACATCAATATTTCCTTTTCTTTAACTTTTCTTTCTACTTTTTTTTTTTCTAATGGAGGCAGCCTGCCCTGTTATTCCAAAGTTTCTTCTGCAGGCAGCGACCAATGAAGCTCATCTCCTATCCAGAGAAAACAAAGCTAAGCCACATTCCCAGAGTTCAATTTGCTGTTACATCGGAGGTCTGTGAATTGGGGTTTGGGCCATGTCTGTTGACTGAGGGGATGGGTGGAGGAATGGGCTGGAGAGAAGACTTTAAATTTTGACTATGAAACTGGACATATTATTAATAGGCTATACACTTAGGTTCCCAGTGAACTTTAAGACAAGGGAGTAT
The DNA here is from genome assembly GCF_988280905.1 of Pimephales promelas. Taxonomy (NCBI): domain Eukaryota; kingdom Metazoa; phylum Chordata; class Actinopteri; order Cypriniformes; family Leuciscidae; genus Pimephales; species Pimephales promelas. The sequence goes on from NC_142773.1 coordinate 26,480,862, forward strand.
TGTTGATGTGGGAAGGAAAAATCTATTACAAAAAAAGTACCATGGTAATATTCTGCCCAAATATTTATAGCTACAGTTGTTTTTTATGCTGTAAATAATACATTAATATTTGACATTTAAACACTCCAAGAAGTATTCAATATTCTTTCTGCCAATTTATGTTGTTATAGTGGCGGATGCTATGAAACTGTTAAATAATAGTTTACATAACATATTGCATTATGTGTAGGCTATTCTAGCCTATTGTAATCCGTATTTTTAAATGTCAGCACGTTTTTTCTTTTTAATTTAAACATAGGCTGAATAGCATTTACGTAACCACTTCTTAAAATCATTTACTTGGTTAAATTATGCAACAACAAAAAAGTGCAAAAATGTAATAATAAAAAATCAGTCACTGCATAATGCATACACAAAAACAAATATATTTTACAATTTTTTTTTTTTTAATGCTGTAAACACCCTTTTGCCCTTTTTACATTTAGGCAAACAACTTGTTTGAAGACTACAGTATTATTTACTAGTGTAGGCTATAAAATAAAACAACAACAAAAGCATATAACTTTATATAAACTATATAAATCCAAATATCAGTTCAAATTATCTTTGAATACATACAAATTAAAATAAACAAATAATAGAAAAGGGAAAGTCATCAGACCATTTTCACGCTTTCCTCTATTTTTTTATTTGTATTTTTATTTTCTTCAAAAGAGGAACTGATCTCTCTGCGGAACCAAAGTTTCTGTTCGTTGTTTTAGTACGACCTATTTAATAGTTACGGTGTCATGTCATTATCTCAAAATGTCTTGTTAGTTATTGTAGGCTAATACATATAACATATCCAGAGGTATTCTTTTTGTTATTCGTATTCATTGTGTTTAAATACTTCGATTCTATCGGTTTTAGCAGCAACGTTAAGTGTTTGAAGATAGCGAGTTTAGTGACAGACCGCTCCACATGAGCGTCTGACACAGTGTTGCAGATTTTCACGTGCACGAACTCGATACTCATTATATTCATTTGGACGACCAATAAAGGTGAGTCGACTGTGTGTTTCTAAACCTTTTTAAACGTTAATAACTAATAAGTTCAGAAGCGGTTATTTGTTTGAACGTCTAACGTCTCACTAATGTAGTTAGTGTAGATGATGAAACAAGAGGCATGTCGGGAGTAACTAATATCTTGAAAAGAATGTTAAATCATAGAAAGCTCCATATCTGTCAGTCTGATTCAGTGTTTTCTGAGTGCTGATGTCGAAGACTGAATGTGTTGTTTGTTTTGCAGGTGTTAGGGATGGAGCTGCAGGCGGTGCTGATGGCAGCAGGTGGAGGCTCCAGGATGATGGATCTCACCTATAACACCCCTAAACCTCTGCTACCTGTGGGAAACAGACCCCTCATCTGGTACCCCCTCAACCTGCTGGAGAGAGTGGGCTTTGAAGGTAAATATAGGCTACTGTCATATCAGAAACGTTGTAGTATGTTAGTATAGTTTTAGGATATATCCTGTTATAGAGCTTTATGGATATTCAATTCAATTTTATTTAAGTATATCACTCTTAAAACAACCAAGGTTGACCAAGGTGCTTTACAAGATAGATACACAACAATACAATACTCACACAATAAAGTAATAAAACACTAAAATATACTATAGATATATTCATCTTTCTAGAATATATCTATATACTATAGATATATTCAAATATACTATAGAATATATCTATGAATAGATATATTCATAGATGTATTCATCCACAGATATATTCATCTTTCATCTGTGTTCTTCTAGAACAAATTTATTTCAAATCACTGAAGATTGCTTGACACATTGCAGAAGATTGTTTGACCGCTGTTAACAGATCTAAGAATAATGAATAAGACATTGTGGCTTGAAATTACTTTACAATGTTTATTTTAAGGGGAATTCTTTAGATAATGTATGTCACTTAATTTAATTTGATCAACGCCCACATTTTGTGTGAATGTATCCCTGCCTCTGCTTAATAATTTTTACCCCTCCCCTCCAAGTCATCAGTGCTACTACACTAAACTTATTAGGGGTCCGTGGTTTTATTAAAGTACATTTTATTTTAAAATGTGCTACTTTAGCTGGCTCTACTAGCAGCCGCAGCCTCTCAATAGACTTCCAGAAACTGTCTGGTTACTGATATTCTTCTAAATATCAAAAAACCGGCTGAATACATTAGAAAATGGTAAAAGCCTACTGTTTAACTGGGGGAGTGGTAAAATGAGCCTATTTTAAAAAAAAGTGGAGTATCCCTTCAAGTCAATGTAAAGATGCGTTTACACGATTGAGGCGTTTAGCGTGGTAGATGTGCGAATGAGGCGAATTGACTACCACAGATGATTTTGCTGTGATGGTTTAACTTTGCGATCAATCCGTGTTCAGCAGAGGCTTATATATTTCCTTCATTTATTAATAGCATGTTTTTTCGTTGTGCATGATCAGTTCATATGTGTGGGTAAAATATTGCGTCAGGCTACTTCATGAATTAATAAGAAAAAATATTTTACAATTCCTGCAAATGCAGTGATGAAGTTCATGTTCTCATGATTTATTTTTATAAATAAAAAGGTTTCAAAACATCCCCCCCTCTGTTTTTTTTTTTTTTGACTAATCGGAAACAAGGACAATACAATCTATATTCTTAAATGAAATAATAATACAAAATGCAGTTTCATAGCATACATGATGTCAGCTAGTCTAGTTTCTGAAATATTTGGTTTACAATTACATTGTCTTTTATTGTTACATGGTTTTAATTTTATTTTCTTATTGGAAAGTGTTTTGAGCTGGATTTCTCCCATTAATTTATGGTTTGACTATTATTTTTGAATTAATAAATAATACAAATAATTAACTTTACTGACAGTTCTGTTAAAAAAAGACTGACTATTGCTTTACCAGAAACAGTAACTCTATGCCTGTCAATTGCTTTGCATAGGTTAGCTGACATTGGATTGGATGACATGTTTGGGGGCGGGTTTTGATGAGTGTGTGTGTGTGTGTGTGTGTGTGGTTAACAAAATGCTGAAATTGCTTATTACACACTTAAGCTGCAGGTGGTAATAATTTTCGCAGGCTGCTTTATTTGAACTAATAAAGTCCTTATTTCCTAAATGGGAAAGGTAGGGCCATTTTAACAATTGGCATTCTGTAATGGCATGGTTTCCACATTACACCCACTCGCACAGACCAGCACCCATTTTGCTTCTGATTTTTAGTATCAAGACTCTTTTTGTCAGGGTACAGGAGCTTGATAAAACCAACTAGATTTTGCTGGGGGTTTTTTTTGGTAGCATATTTTATTTTATAAGTCCTAAATTTTAATGTTTTATGTGCCCTAAATTCATGTGCTTAAATGGAAACTCTTTGTGAAGGTGTATTGCCTAGTTGACACTAGCAACAATTTTAATAGTGCTAGTAAGTTATAAAATTGAAATAATCACATTCTAAATGGTTAAAAATAATAAACATTTAAAACCTTTTAATTAATTTTAATGTTTAAATAATAAATATATAATTTTCGTAAAAAAAAAAAAAATGATGGATTGATTGCCCTCCGCAAGTGAATTCTCCAATGGGATTTGTTTAAAACTTAATTGACAAATAATGAAAGAACAGCGTTAGACAAAATGACAAAGAAAAGGAATTGGCAAATGGACAAAAAAACAGCTGGTAATTTTTGTAATTTAAAATGTGCATATAAAAATTTTGATAATACATTAGTTTATTTTTGAGGCCAATTCTCACTGTTCTTGCTTGTCAGCATGTATATTATTACTAGGCTATTGGTTGTTTATTAGTACTTCTAAAGCACCGATGAATGCCTTTTTCTGCATGACCATATTCTAAATCCCTTAATCCTACCCAATACCTAAACTTAACAAATACTTTACTAACTATTATTAAGCCTTAAGTTTATTGAGGCAAAGGTTAAGTTACTTAGTAGTTAGTTATCAGTGAGAATTGGGCCCTAATCTAAAGTGTGGCCAATTTATTTCTAATTGTAGACAGTTTTAACTGTCTATTAATCTGTACATTTCCATTTTTATTTTTGAATTAAGTGTCAGTCCTGATCCTCCTTACTTATGGTTAAATGGTCTTTGTCCTAAAGCCACATATATCATAAATTAGAGAAGTTTATGCTACAATACAAGAAAAAACAATCATCCATACATTTAAAATATTGAAATATTTATTTTTTGTTCTATCCAAAATTGATAACTTAGAACTCTCTGTTCACTTCATTGCTTTAGCAAATTTGAGAGCCAGTAGAGAAGGTGTACCTTCTTGAGAATCTGTGTTTAATGTCTTCATGATAATGAAATGTTTATTGTTCACACCTAGCTGTATTGACTTACGGTGAGATCCAGCTGGTATGGAGTTTGTGGCTATGGCCCTTTGCCTGCCCAGCAGTACAGTATGCAGCTTTATGTGTGGCACATTCTATCCTGTTAACAGCCAGACTGCCAGCCAACAAGGACCTGCAATTAGCTTTTACAAGTTTTAGCACAAACTATGGTAAGTAAGCTGCTTCGTTAGAAAATGTTTACGCAATAAAGCAGGGTTCTAGGACAAAATTCATCCAGTTGGCCAAAAGTCTGTTTCAACGGGTAACACAAATAACTCACAACTCGATTGAAGGTGTTTTGTCTAATATATTTTTACAAGTCTGAGGTATCACAGGTAAAATGCGTGCTGTTCTTAACCAATGGTGTCAAGGAAAAATATCTCTTCCATTTCCCACAAAATCGAATGATCATGTCAGAACTGTTTACAGTGTTTTGTTTACAGTGAATTACTCACCGTGTGTCCTTATAATGTTATTGTCATTTTTGTAAACTGTGCTCCACTCCTACTGAAAGAATATTTTGTTGCACTGTATACTTGTAGTATATGGATAGAATGGTAATAAACTATCTCTAATCTAATTTTATTAATTACACTACCCGATCAAAAGTTTGGGGACAGTAATATTTTATTTTTAAAGAATTAGCACTTGTTATTTAGGAAGGATGCATTAAAGTGATCAAAAGTGACAGTAATACATTCATAGTGTTACAAAAGATTTCTGTTTTAAGTAAATGATATTCTTTTAAACTTTCTATTCATCTGATCCTTAATTCACCTAAGTGTTATTGTTTTTGTTTTTTTTCTAGAGGTGATTGTCATCACTACTAAAGAGGTTCAAAAGGCCCTGGGCACCGATCAACGGCTGAAGACGGACGTGAAGATGAAGTTGGATGTGGTGTGTATTCAGGAGGAATCTGACATGGGCACTGCAGATGCCCTTCGACACATCCAGCAAAAGATCAAGGTGCGTCAAGTGTCGATATCATAAGATTACATTGACTTTCCAAAAATGAGATAGAATTAACTGGATACAATAATTGGGTACAGTCTAGATCTAGAAGATTAAGACTTCTTAAAGGAGAGAGAGGAGACAATAAAAAAAATAGACATTACATGTATAAAACTAGCTATGTTTAATGCTAGGTTATTGGTATCGAAGAGCGCTTGGGTTGAACTGCTTTCCCGCAAAGGTGACTGCAGCTGGAGAATTGAGATGTATAGGTTCCGCTATTGTGTCTGTTGTGAAAGAAATCGACAGCGCATTTATTTTAAAAGATGAACAGAGAACTGCAATCAAGGCTTTTGTCCATCGGAAAGATGTGTTTGCCGTCCTTCTTATGGGATTTGGCAAAAGTTGAAGATGGGACTCAATGAAAACCCTTTGGTCGTTGTGGTTTCTCATTGGTTGCATTCATGTAGGACCAAGTAAAAGAAGCAACACTCATTATTTTGCTACTACTTCCAGCGTGCTTGTAGTTGAGTTCTGTTGACAACTTTGCGTAGCTCATAAAAAAACACACTTGCTGTGTGCTCTGATTGGTATCATTTCATGATAAAAGCAATGGACTATATGCACGGTGGTATTTCCGGTGAAGGTCTTGGGGTGCTGGATTACTTCCACCGATCATAGACTCCAATGTTATACCGACAATTTATATTGGCTTTTATACTCTATGGTTATACTAAAGAAACGTTAGTCACAAAAACTGACAAAACAGACACCCCTCATTTTGTTTATGCTTCTTTTTATGGCAAAAGCATAGCGATCATTTAGTGATTGTTGAACATGAATTAATGAATTCAGTCAGGCGCTCATTTTCATCATGCAAAACTATCTTTACCATAAGAGGTCCTTTTAAACTTCATTAAAAGAATATTTACTTAAATCAGCAACTGATTAAGGAGCAAACAATCATCTAAATCAGACTGTGCTTTGCTGTTTGGTAGGGGTGTAACTATGTTGTATTGCAAATATATCGCAAAATAAAATATCCATCAATATGTATCGTGGATTGTGACAATATTTATTGTGTATAGTTCACCCAAAATGACTGTGTGAGATAAAAAAAATGTATTGTCAGTACTACATTAAACTTCTATATTTAATGTATAATAATGCAATGAGGGAATATTTGTGGGTGCTGAATCTGCTGATAATGTCAAATGTCTTATTTTACCAATTAAAAGTGGCCTACATTATTTTAGAGAGTGACAGAGTGCAAGCATATTCGTCTAAACTAATTCTGTATTTTCAGCTTCAATATCGTGTATATTTTTATTCTGGTGTCACTATTGTCCTGTGCATTGGGTTTCCAAGCCTGTTTATTTACAAACACAATGAATGTAATATCAAATTTAAAGAAGCAGTATGTAAGAAATGTATTTCAAATAATCATAAATTGGCCCTGATATGTCACTAGACATTAAGAAATCATGTTCATTTCAAATATTTGTATCACTGACAACAATAGTCCGGCCAGGATATTGTCATTCAAAAAGTGAAGTTGCAGCCCTCAACTGTCATGTTGTGTTTTGGTCTGATGCTCCACCCTCCAGCTATCTACCAATCACGAAGTCAGTAGTGTTGCAGCATCCGGGTTGCCAGCTCTGCTCTAGTTACCACAGCTACAGATAGAAACGTGTGGGATAAAAAATGTTGGATCCTGCAGCCTATCTGGCAACCTCGAGTCAGGGGGGAGGGCATACACCGCTCTACAGTAATTTGAAACTGATTGCAGTACCAGTTTTGGCCACAATCTTACATATAGCTCCTTTAACATTTTAATCGACAGTACATTTTTGGTATAGCAATAATATCTGGCCTAACAGTTCATAGATCAATGTTTGACCAGCACCAGATTGAGTATCATAATGCTCTCAAAGCTACAAAAGTGGCATATTATTAGTAGTAACATCTCAAATGTTGAGTTCTGTTTTGAAAAGTCAATAATCGAATTAAACCTTGCAGTTTGACTGTCCTACCACCTAGCAGTATAACGCATTTCTCAACTATTTTACAACGAAAATGTAAAATATTTATAACGCTATTGCCTGTGAGGATGCTTCTGAACTTGTTGCATCTCTCTGGTCTCTCTTTTTCAAGTTTCAGTGCTTTTGATTTAGATTTTATTTCTAAACTTGTTTTGTCAATGAATTCCCTACAACTCTTTAGAAAAACTGTCTGCCTGTTAATGTACCCCACATCATTGCTATTGCTATTTCCACTCGATGCAGGGAATGTTTCTTCTGCTCAAAAAATGTCTGCAGTTACACCAGTTCTTAAAAAGCCAGGGAGCGATATCACCGATATGTCAAATTATCGACCCATTTCCAATTTACATTTCCTAGCAACAGGGCTTGAGCATGTGGTTGTTGGCCAACTCGTTACTCATCTCTGTACGAATAGCCTATCAGAAATTTTTCAATATGGGTTTAGATCTGGACTAGGGCTGCACGATTAATCGCAATTTACATGTAATCGCACTTAAATCGAGATGGCTTATCGCGATTTTGAAATTGAAAAGGCTGCGATTTATCTTTTATCACAGCTCGTCATTGTTATACGCTCTATAAACACTGCTCAATCTGAAAGCACTCTGAGTTGAGTGAGTCGCTTATAACGTGCATTTGAAAAAGCAACTGGCGTCAAACATCTTTCCAAACATGGGAAGCATTTATGAACCTCTTGTCCAACAAAAGACAACATTTAATAACATGTATTTACTCCAAACTCACTTCATAACGACAGATGAGCATAATTTGTGAAATATGTTTAATCAATCAAAGCATTTGAATCTTCTGTTTATTCAGCTACAGCGATAGGGATTTCCTGGAATGATGCGCAGCATTCTACTTCTGGCGGGGCATATTTGGCGTGTCGGCGTGAGAGCGCCCTCTGGCGTTCAAATGGAGCAGAATTTACTACCGGTCAGCCGTGCTGCACTGAAAAGCTGGGGCATAAAATATCGCAGCCTTTGCCAAATCGCGTGCGGTTTTATTGTGACTAATCGTGCAGCCCTAATCTGGACACAGTACAGAGACTGCTCAGGGTCCTGAATGACCTCCTCGTTATAGCCTACTCTGGGGTTTGTGCCAATTTGGTTTTGTTAGACCTTAGTGCTGCATTCGATACCATATGTCACAGCATATAGACAGATTGCATATGTGGACTGGTCTGCCTGGAGCTGTGTTAGGCCCCGTCCACACTACTGCGTTTTCGTTTAAAAACGGAGACCTTTTGCTACGTTTGCACCTCCCGTCCACACTAAAACGGGAAGAACGAAGACCTAAAACGGAGAAGTTTAGAAACGCTGCAGCTGCGTTTTGCGTTTTGAATCTCCGGAGGGCGTTTTAGTGTGGACGAGACAAAACGGAGGAGTTTACAAACGATGACGCAGAGGCTCACGCTCAGCTCTATGATTGGGTGTCATCAGTCATGACGTATCTTTCCCTGATTCGCCAACCACTGTTTACACCGGCGCGCGCATGCCCAGTGTTGGTGAATGGTCACGTGATCCACGTTTTCAGTCATTTTAGTGTGGACGGAGATAAATTCTAATACGCAGGTAAAACGCTAGTGTGGACGGAGATCGTTTTCGTTTTAATTCTCCGTTTTTAAACGAAAACGCAGTAGTGTGGACGGGGCCTTAGACTAGTTTAAAGCTTGCCTCTCAGATCGTTCACAATTTGTCTACCTGGGTACTAACAGATCTCAGACTGGGCCTCTGTGTCACGGTGTCCCTCAGAGGTCAGTTTTGGGTCCTGTTTTTTTTAGCGTTTATATGTTGCCTCTTGGGCAGATCAAAGAAGTTTGACAATTAAACATCCATATTTTTGTATTCCTGCCCATGGACAGTCAGATCAACAGGGGGTGTGCCAAAATCAAAAGTGTATTATGGCTGTTGACGTTTTTGACAAAAGGGAACACCATAGCCCTTTTTCTCTTGTTTTCTCTAGTCATCTAGCAGCACTATTTCAAGAAATGTTTCGCTTATCAACTGCATAGACGATCAAGACTGGAAAGCTATTGTGTTCCTTGTTGTGATCATAATTTATACCTTATATTTGGACTGTGAAATGATGTTGAATGTGATAAAGATATTATCTACAGAAGAAATGTAGCATTTCACTGCTTTAAAGAACTGCCTAGATAATATTTGTAATCTGGTTTGTAGCCATTATTGATGTAGCAACTCATTTGACGTGAGGAGTGCCCAGCGATGACGGTGGGGTCATAAAAGAGTTAGCAACACAATGATGTGATGGATTTTCATAACTGAAAAACATTATGCTCAGAGCATAGTATGGTGACTAAATGGAAGAAACATAATTGCAGCATGAGCATGCACGTCCATGTAAGCATGAGCGTGTGCCCAGAAGCGTGTAAAAGCCTGGCAGGCGTAAACATAGCCTCACCTGTCTCCCCTATGAGCTGGCCTGGGGTCAGTGGAATGATGTGAGGGGCAGATCCTGTGTTCTACAGGGGGATCTTTGATCCGTGCTGCCCCGCACCGATGGGTCCAACTCCACAGAGTGCCTTCTCCTGCTGAAAGCCCAGCAGCCAGAGACCACTAACTCCACAAACACATGATGTCAGAACCCTTTTTCAACCCTAAAACTGGCATTCATGGGTCTACTGGACATGTGTGAGAGTTGTTGTGTAGATGGAATGGGAAGATAAGTTAAATAACATACTGCTGTGTGTGTTATTTGCTTTTCCTTGGCTGTGGTGTAGTTTAGAGGTTAAAGATCTAGGCTAGTAACCAGAAGGCTGTTGGATCAAACCCCACAAGTGGTGATCCATGAGCTTTCAGTATTGTACTCTTTAAGTACTGTGGAAAATATCACAGTCTCATTAAATTTGTACTTTAAAAAAGTATCTGTCTAAATCTGTCAATTCTTTAATATACAAATAATTAAAATATTAGTTTAAAATGGTCTCTGAAGTTTTCTCGTATCAAATACCTTGAATGTTTTTTTTTTTGGGTTTTGTTTTTTGCACAGGTACTTAGTTTGATCCAGGAAATCCATTGCAACCTTAAAGGGATACTCCACTTTTTTTTGGGAAATATGCTCATTTTACAACTCCCCTAGTGTTAAACTGTTGAGTTTTACCTTTTTTGAATCCATTCAGCCGATCTCCGGTTCTGGCCGTACCACTTTTAGCATATAGCTTAGCATACATCATTGAAGTGCACAAGCCCATTAGCATTTCTCCCAAAAAAATTACCAAAGTGTTTTGATATTTTTCCTATTTAAAACTTAACTCTTCTATAGTTACATCGTGCACTAAGACAGACGGAAAATGTAAAGTTGCGATTTTCTAGGCTGATATGACTAGGAACTATACTCTCATTCCTGCATAATAATCGGGAAACTTCACTGTCGTACCATGAGTGCAGCAGGCGTAATGTTATGACGCAGCACCTGAAAATAGTCCCCAGCTTCTAATGCGACCGGGACTAAGTTTGTGTAGTCATCGCGCCTGCTGCACTAATGGTACGGCAGTAAAGTGTCTTAATTATTACGCAGGAATGAGAGTATAGTTCCCTGCACATCAGCCTAGAAAATCGCAACTTCACATTTTCCGTCTGTCTTAGTGCATGATGTAACTGTAGAAGAGTCAAGTTTTAAATAGGAAAAATATCGAAACGCTTTGGTAATTTTTTTGAGAGAAATGCTACTGGTCTTGTGCACTTCAATGATGTATGCTAAGCTATATGCTAAAAGTGGTACGGCCAGAACCGGAGATCGGCTGATTGGATTCAAAAAAGGTAAAACTCAACAGTTTTACTCTGAAGGAGTATTTCCAAAAAAAGTGGAGTATCCCTTTAAAAGGGTGTTTCTTTTATCAGTTTCAAATTGTAAACTTTTGACCAAATTGTCATGTTGATATTATAATTTGTAATGAAAGTAGGTGCATTAAATTAGAAAAATACAAAATAAAAGTTTTGCACCCCACTATACACTGAAATCATTTTGGATAGAAGCAGCTGCTAAAAGAATACTTTCTTTCTTGGGTCAAAATATTGTGATGCATTAATTTGCGCATAAAACTTATGAAAGTGTAAAATCTCGGAGAGTGGGATGTCTTAAACATGTGTGAACGCTCATCACAGGAGATTAACTCTCAATAAATCTCAATGCAGTGGAAAGGGAATGTTGAGGAGGAGGGCTTGCTGGTGCACGCTAACAGCACAGATGCTTTTATTTCTAATCCTGGAGAGAAATGAGAGATTAAAAGCATTGAGTTGCAGAGCCCTCCAGTGCACGAACAGCCCCACTACGTGTTGAGAGATGAGCGCTGGCAATAGGGGCCCTAAATCCCTGTTTATTGTACGGCGTAAACACATAGTCTACTCCCTTGCTTCAGCAAACACCACGGACATAATGGAAGCATCTGACAGAGTGCCCAACTCTTAAGGCTCTCTTTCATGAGCCTGTGTTTGAGTTCATTCTGATGCATTGAGTCAATGTTTGTACAGAAACGGAATAATCTTCGTGTTGTGTAGCATTCTGCCTTCTTTTGTTAGTAATAAGGCTCCAAGTTCACTGGGATCAAGTCATTCCCGAACGACTTGTGTACTAATGGTTCCTGAAAAATGTACGTTGTTACCATCTACTCCCTGTCTAGGGTTGAGAGAGGGTAACAAACTTAAATTAAGAAAAAGAACGTAAACGTAAGTGTGGAGGGTTCCCTTCAGTCCTCTGCCCCAGACATGTGAGGCCAACACTTGATAAAAAAAGTAAAATCATTTCTTGTATTTAAACAAAGAAAATGGAAGCTTTCAATCTTCAGGAGGAGGTCAGACCAAAACAACAAACAAAAGAGGAAGCTTACTATTGGAAGCAAAACTAAATGACCTACACAGGTAAAAGAAAATGCTTCCCTCAAAATAGAATAAAGTAGAATAAGCAAAGAATATGCTTCCCTCCACTTCGTGACTAACCAAAACAAGTGTTAATATATAAAAAGAAAAAAGTGACTCAATCTCCCTTCTGCTTTCCTAAACAAACAAAAAGTTAATATACAGTACCTTTTAGTTACCAAACTAAGTTATTAAGAAGAAGGGAAAAAAGAGAGATTGTCTCACCAAAAACAAGCTCAACTGTACACGGGGACAACATACCAGTTTCACACTTAAGGGGCATTTACACTGAGCTCGTTTGCTGTGGTCTGAGCCCGAGCGCGTTTGTTCCCGGCGCCCCCTGCAGTGTTGGTCTGGTCTCACACTCAACTTGATTCTATCGAACCGTGGTGTGTTTGCGAGCATATTACGTCATTGCAAACGTGCACGGCGCATGATAGAAAACCTCCAGGTAGTCTCGAGTTCGGTACCCCAGTGCGCACCCGGGTCCCTTGACAGCATTCACATTAGCGATTTTTCATACGGACTAAACTGCCAGTGTGACAGCACCCTTAGTTGCAGCAACATACAAGTCTGGGGCAGGGAAGAAGTGAACCTCCTCAAGCAGTGTTCACTCTGCTCTTTAGCTCTGAAACTCTCCTTACGAGCCTCAGGTGTGCCTAATTGGCAGCAATCAGAGTAAGGGGGAGACTGAGGCCGTTTCTCAAAACCAAGAATGCAAAGAACGGACTTGTGTTCTTGGGAACTCACGAGGTGACGAGCACACAGAACGCTGCTGACAGTTTGAGACGATGTGTTCTTGCTGGTATTGCGCAATAGTACCCCCGCACAGACGCCGTCTGCAGTGCCCAAGCCTAAGGGATTACTCTACATACACTACAATGTAATGTATATTCATAACAATAAAGCATCACCCGTCTCATTTTAATTCTGCTTCTGTTGTTTGTTTGTGTACATCACTAGGCAACGGCGGGAAAAAAACGCCGGTAATATTCAGGTAACTTTTGACCTGCCTCTCTCTGCTTCCCGCTCCTTCCGCGAATGCCGAAATGAATTATGGGATATTTCTGCCGTCACGTTCACACAAGTTACCAACCGATGCATATCAACTGATGGGAGTATCAAGAACACATCCGGGATTTTTAACTGTTCATGTCTAAATGCAAACTTGTGTATTGGGAAAGTACTTGGGCCGCGACTGATGACGTTTTACAAGTCCACAAGAACACAAGTACAGACAAGAAGGCATATTGAGAAACGGCCTGACAGAGCATAACCAACAACAATTTAACAAAGTAAAATGCATATCAAAAACACTTTTTATATAATGCGTCCCCAGGACGTAACTACGTATACATCTTTGTTTGTACCAAGTGGTCTAGAAAAAGTAAATCTGAATGGCATTGCTTTTTTTTTTTGTACAAGTAATATTTGTGAATGCCACTGAGTTAAACCAAGACTTATGTCCTCAGTTGCTCTCAGCTTGACAGACTTGATAGGTTTTTTTTTTTCAGTTAGTAACTTTGTCAAAATGTTTTTTTTTTGTTCTCAGTGTTGAATAGCACTTTCTGTCTATCTGTCTGTCTGCCTGTGAAATTTGCAATGTAAATGCGTTTGTATTCAATACAACTTAACACAGTCATGACAGCCAATTGTAAGCTTAACTACAAGTGTCTTTAGTGGCAGACGAGTGTGAGTCGAATTTCTCCTTCCCTTCCTTTTTATTCCCTCTTATCCTGTCCTCCTCTCTCCACCCTCTTTTTCCCATCTCTTCCTCTGCTCTCCTCTTGGGTGGTCTCACCTGGCTGTCCCAGGGGGCAGCCAAGCAGAACTGGAAGTGTCTGTGGGTGGCCTGACCTCCCTGTGCCTCTCCTCCAGTGCAGTGCAGAACCACGGCCTACTGAAAGGCCCAGCGTCAGCAGCAGTGGCGCTCAGATGATCCAACAGCTGACGCCCACTCCAGACCTTCACAGGCTCTGCGACTAAGACAGGCCGCTGATCCAGCCTTCCTACACTGCTCCCCTCCCGGTGGCCAAGAGGGCACGGCGTTGTCAGGCCTCAGGCATTTGGCCACTTGTCGAGTCCCCTCAAAAATAGAAACCCCGGCTATGAAATGTTAAGTGGTTAGAGCTGCAGCGACAGATCGATTTACTTGGGTGGTTTACGATGGGTGGGCTGGCATTGGTGGCATTTTTTTGCATTTCATCCCATACATTCCTGGTTGACTGAAGTCATTGTGAATGTTTTGGCGATAGCCATTTATGTGGTTGCTTTGCCTTCAGTCCCAGAGTAAATAAAAGAAACACAGAGCGGAGTACACAATTCCAGACATTGCCTGCCCATTGGCTACTTTGAACCACAGCAGTCACCATTCTTAAAGAGGTAGTTCACAAAAAAAAAAAAAAAAACGTTGTCATTTAAGTAACCTCATTCATGTTTTTTTTCCATATCATGAATGTCAGTGGAATCCAGTCTGTTTTGACCCCTTTAGCAAAAAGAATATGATTTACATATAATAATTTACAGAATTGTTTCTGTGTGTGGTCTACCCCTTTAATTCAGTGAAATTAAACTGGTAACTGAGAAACAGGGAAAACTGTGTACAATGTGTGTACAGTTTTTCCATTTTGTTGTAAATATCTAAAAATAAGGAGGGAGGTTTTTTTTAAACAAGCCTTTAATTCAGAAATCACTAAATGAAGCACATTAACCCAGAAATTCTATACAAAAAAAAAAAAAAAAAAAAAAAAAAAAACATGTAAAAAAGCTTATGCAGAACAGGTCAATTCTCTCTTTTGTAATAGAATTAAGCAGTTACAATGAGATGGTTTGGTACAACTGTAATGTGTTTTTGTTTGGTCATTTATTGGCAACAGACAAAATTCACAGAGCCAATATTTACAACACCATGGTTTTGGGTAAGGTGGTTATATATGGTAGCCCAATTTTGAAAGTAAAACTTTTTAGTACTTTAAAAAAAGATCCTTATGCTAAATTTGTAACCAGTAAAATATAAGCAACTGGAAAATCATGAGGCCTTTGAAAATTGTTGTGGACAATAGGGGCCTTTGGAGTCAAAATGTTGAAAGTCGCTCAGCGGCTTTTAGCAAGGACAGAGTAGCCGCTATATAATTATCTTTTTGCCAGCAGACTCTCCTCTGTTTGTTTGCCAAACTGTTTTTTTTTTTTTTTTAAATGGATGATTCCCAGAGGTTTGAGATGTAGCGTGCCATCATGTCAACCTTTCTCACTCATTGTGACACCCAGAAACACTTAAAATAAGGTAAGACGCAAACATGTTTTAGAAGAATAATTGATGCATTGACTTGATTGATTTTTTTTTTATTATTATTATTAGAAAAAAATTACATAGTGTACCTAAAAATTAAATGAAAATTTAAAAAATAAAAACCAATTCAGTGTATTAATAAAATCTATAATAGTGTCTCGATGATACTAAAATAACCCTGGCTTGAGAAGCACTGTGATAGACGTTGCTGAAAAGCACAGCCCCTTGGGTCTGATTACTTTAATTAAACGCCGGCAACAGTAGTATTATATGCTCAATATAAATAAATATAATAAACAATTCTTCTGCCAAGTTATGTAGTTCATTAGTCTAGCTGTTGACAGTTTACGGTTGGCAAACAATGCAGTAATTTAAGTAGATGGGTGATCAAAAGTAATGTATCAGCTGTTGCTTTGAATGTGCTTTAATAAGTATGATATGGACATCTTTTCTGTTTTGCATTGTATTGTTTCCTATTTTTGTGAACAAAGAATGACGAATAATGTCATAAGTACTAATACGTTTTACAATAGCTGAAGTCTGAAGCATCTCAGATTTTCTCTCCAAATTAGTGCAGAATATGTACACATTAGTGCAGAATGTGTGTGACTCTGGTTTTGCTGTGGATTTGTGAGGTTTTAAAAGTGCATTAGCTTGAAGTCATTCTGCGTTTGCAGTGGTCAATGGGAAGGGATTGTTCTCCTTCCTCAGTAGCACAGTCAGCTCATTCTATACGGACAGCGCTGTGCACCCTGTTATCTTTTGAGCATGTGTGCTCCGGTGGCTCCTGGGCCTTCTGCCCTAGGGCCAGAACAAGAGAACCGGAACTGTATCGGAGCGGAGCGTCACGGCAGGGCCTCTCCCTGGGCCTCCCCAATGAGGCATGCAGCTCTCCCTGAGCCAGGCACGCTTTAACGGGCTGTTCTCCACTGCCGCTACCATGTTTATTTATCCACATGCCTGAGATGGACAGACCAGATGGCAACCAGACAACTCAAACAGAAACAATGGCAAAGGCGAGCAGGATTTATCACTAGGTTCCCCTCCATGCCTGTGCTCACTCATACACACACTTAGGCACACATGTGCACACGCAAACTGAGGCAGAGCACAGTGCTTATTTCAGAGATTTGGTCTCTCGTTTTCTCACATCATATTTTAAACTTTTCTTTTGCTGTGCTGACCATCACCATGAGTCTTTATAGAAGAAGTTGGCTGCTTTAGTCCATGGAAATATCTTTTGGTCTGAAGCATTGTGACAGTGTTTTGCATTGGCAAGAACTTCTTTTTCTTTTAAAATATGTGAAAACCTGGTTGTTGTCATAATGTATCATCCAGTTTTAAGAGAACAACATAACATTTAAGTAGTCTAAACTTGAAATAGCATGAAATAGCATGACAAGTTGACCTTGAATTATTGACCAAAACCATGGCAAGATGAACCTAAAATGTCTATTTAGATGAAAACCGACCCAAACCGGCTATAAAAATAACCTTGCTAAGCTAATTTTAACATCGCAGCACAAGTTGTGCTCCAGGATCACTGCCACTTTTCTGAATTCTTTGACCATGCTATATCGTTTAATTCTTATTTTTATTATGTGTGTATGTATTATTTTCTGTAAAAGTACACTGGTATTTAATTAATTACTGTAGTTTTAAGACTCCTGTATGTAAATGGCCTCTGGTTTGATCGACTAATCGCTGTACTGGCATTATTCATTTGGCCATTTAACTTTTAATCTGGTTCTGAAGATGAAATTGCTATTAATATAAATGTTGGTGGTCATGTCATGACAATTAATGAATGATCAGTTTGGGCTGAATTGACCTGGTGTCGGAGCTTTATGTTGTGATCAAGTATGTTTGTATAGTATATTGAACTCTTTTATGCTGAGTGTCCGTAGCAAATAATTGGAAAAAATTGTCCATTGCCACAAAAGAACATTTTTATTCAAGTATTTAAACCCAACTGATCATTTAAATCCCTGAATGTAATCATTGTAATTATGTGTAGAGAACATAACGTCCTTCCAGTGGACATTAAAATCAAATTGTGGGTGGAAAATTTGGATTGTTCTGTCTTTATTCTGGTTTAAATAGGATTTGTCTCCTTTTCTCTCCCACAGACAGACATCTTGGTGGTGAGCTGTGATTTGATAACGGATGTTGCCCTGCATGAGGTTGTAGACCTCTTTCGTGCACACAACGCAACCCTGTCGATGCTCATGAGCAAAGTCCATGAATTCACAGAGACTGTCCCTGGCCAAAAGGGCAAGAAGAAAGGAGGTACTATCACTCATACACATGTGATTGACAAGGAAAAAGATGGTGTGGTTTTGAACGAGTGCTGTTGTTGCACCGTTTCCAAACTACTATTTATTGACCGTTTCCTCTTTCACTAATATAAACTGAATATGCATCCCAATGGCCTGTATAATTTTGCATTCCTGCAGATCTTTCGGGTTGTTGACTGGCCATGTGTCTTAAGCCAAAATACAGTTTGACTATACTATATCTCGCAGTAGTACTTTACGAGCTTGCTATGGCTATGACAGATTGTAATTGTGCTGTGTGGCAGGAGAACAGAGGGACTTTGTGGGTGTGGACGTCACAGGGAAACGGCTTCTGTTCATGGCCAATGAGGCAGACTTGGAAGAAGGCCTTGTTCTCCGGAAGTCCATCATGCGCAAGTAAGTGTCAACATCACTTCAGAGCTGCTTTTAAGTCCACTTTTGTATGCCCCTCCCTCCATCTCGTTCACTCAAATGTACGTCATTGCTTGCGTTGCACGAGTGCCCACTTCTGGCGGATACCTTGCTATGGGGTATTTTTTTTTTTATTGTGTGTATTTTATGATATTAATTGTTTTTGTTGTGCCCTATACCTGTGAAAGGTGCTATATAAATAAACTTTTACTTACTTACTTACTTTTATGGGTTGAAATGAAATGCCTTAAGCTCTTGATAACTTGCAATTCGCTATGGAGCTGATTTATACATTTTTTTTCATTATTAATTTCTTTTATGCAGCATTCTAAAGCCCTTATCTATGCTTGAGCTGTTTGAAAGAAAAAAAATGAAGGAAATAATACTGTGTGAAAACAGTCAGCTTAAGGTATAGCTACAAGTTAAATGTCAAAATAACTCCAATATCATACTCAAAATAAATGTATCTTGCTATTTGATGTAGTTTGAATTATACCCATGAGATTCCCCTGAGGGGAATTATTTTGGGATGTTTGTGAGAGTATGTCTAAAAGTGGAGTTAAACGCATTGGGATTGGTCCGAAAGATCAGCCAAAATTAGTGACTTCTGATCGAGTCATAGAATGTGATTATAGGCCAATCCATTGGAGTATCCTGATTTTTATTTTGTTTTTTATTATACAATTTTTCATAATCAGAGCAATTTGATATATTGAGATCTAGCCTTCTAGTAAGAAATTGCCATTAATGCACAAAACTTTAGACTGTAAATGTGTTGGGGCATTTTGTTGTGTGGTTGGGTTTACGTTTCATGCTGAAAATTGACTTAGTCTGTCTAGACACTATTTAAAACTGCCACCCTCATAGAGGTGCCGCTTCCTCAAGCGGCCTAACGGGGCGATGACCTGCTGTTTTTGCTGCTGGCTAATAAAACTGGTTCCTCCTCCACACCGGGCTGTCATAAGTGCTGCCTGTCAACCCTGCTTTAGCAGACGGCATCCTTTCTTAACTGTTGATCCAATCCGTCTTTCCTTTCCGACCCAACACTGCATTTCTGTCCTGATTCTTTCACGGTTTCTCTTTTCTTTGGATTTTCTTTGTGTCTGAGGTTTTAGAGCTATCTATTTTTTCCCAGATTCATAAAGATGAAGTTTATAAAATGTGTAAAAGAGTCAAAACAGCACCAGGAATTGTGCACAAATGAAGATCTGCTGCAAGGAGATGTCTTTTTCAAAGTGCAATGGTGTAGCTGCTATGATGAGAAAAAACGGGTATATTTTTTATACCCAAATAAATCCCATCTTTCCTCCCCGCCTTTTTAATGTTTTAATGTTATCTGATGCTGTCATTTCAGTGTTTAAGAGCTGATATTGGCAAGGCTCATCAGATTTTCAGCACTTTGCCGTTCCAGGTTGTGGGGGGGGTGATCAGGGTTCTGGGAATAAGAGAACTGTTGGGCTCTGTGTTGGGAGCTCATTTGGGGAGTCGTTGCCCCTGTAAACCTTATCTAGTAAATAGAAGGGTTGCAGCAGCTGTTAGCATGCTGTACGCTGAGAGGGAGACTAAACACTCTGCCTGATCTGACGCTACGTAATATTTGATATTACGTTTTGATAATTGCCAGGATTTAAAAAGTGTCCTGTGGAAAATTCTCCTGGTTCAACCAGACCCTGGTTCATTTCATTTCCACAATGAAATTGAGCGGAAGTGCGTAGGAGGGCGCAGCCAGGCTAGTGGAATATGACCTGGAAGTGGAATATGACCTGGCCATTTCTTTTTGTCCCCTCTCAAGGACACTGACTTTCTCAGTACCGGTTGAGAGATGTCTGCTAATGTTTAACATTACTTCAGAGACTGTTTGTCTGTGTTGTCTCTGAGCCTTGCCATTGTCTGCATGTGTGTTTATACAGGCACAGCAAAGCTTATATATGCAGTCCACATGTGTTAAGGCAGTCCTTTTTATCTATAAGACCTGTAAAAACACGGCCTTCTCTGTATCATTATTGCTTAAAGGAAGAGTTCACACAAAATAATATGACTTTCTTTCTTCTGTGGAAACACAAAAATTACAAATTATATTTATATGTTTCAGGTTTGAAAAACATAGCGAGAGTAAATGCATTTTTTCATCATAGGATGAACTATCCCCTTAATTTTTTACTTCTACATTGGTGGAAGTATCTCGGAAGTTTGGTTAACGATGTGATGGTGACCGGGGTTGCCAAATTTGGTTGCCTGGCTGGATTGAACTGGAGCTGGTGCAATCTTTAGGACTCCCATCCTGAGGTAGAAACAGGGAAGCAAAAAGAGAAGTTTTAGCGTAGTTGCTGTTAATAGCATTTTAGGCAAAAGATGATTATGTGTTGAATGTACTTTTTTTAATCATGTAATTGTAGTAAGTTAATGAGAAGCATTATGTGAATGATTGGATAAACTAGATTGATGCAAAACTGTTGCAAGAGTGAAATATGCACATAATTGTGATGTAAGTTATGTGTTAGACCAAGCAGGTCCCGTGTGAGAGCATGAGCCAAAAAGCATGTGTCTCTTGCCAAATGCATGGGAGTTGGCAACTCTGCAATGACCGATAGATTTCTAGCATTACATCTTCATAAGAGACAGCAACAGCCATATGAGACAGCAACGGTGTTGAAGTACATCTTAAGCCCCTTTTCCACCAAAGCATTTTTTTGAGAGCCGGTTCGGAGCCGGTGCCTGCGCGCAAACCAGTTCTTTGTGTTTCGACTGCCAAAGAACTGGTTCTCGGCCAGGAGAATTGGTTACAAAGCGGGAACCAACTCTTTGCTGGACTAGAACTGTTCTTTTACCACGTCATGCTTACGTCGAGGGCTGGTTTAGATGTGTCCTAAACATCTTTTCTGACCATGATAAAGGATCGCAAAGCCAAGAGAAACATTTGCAGAAACACGATGGAGTCCGCCTTTGTAATTGTTATGCTTGAAGTTAACGCAAGTGTTTCTATTTTTGTAATTTTTTTATTGAAGACATTATAAGCAAAGAAGAAAAGTCACGATATAGAACGAATAAATAGAAAGAAAAAAAGACACAATTGCAGGGGTACATAACTTATCATAAAAAATTACATATCAAACGAAAAGATTAAAAGACTTGCATATTTCAATTGTTTTTAAAGCTTTCTTGGTATACGAGTTAGAGATAATCCGAAAGTAATGTTGTATTTGCAAGCGTTTCTAGCTAAGACGTATGGCGACGTACACAGTGACGTAACAACGTCGTTCCCTGGGCGCTCTAGTCAGTGGAAAAACAAATAGGTTCTGAAGTGGTTCGCAAGTTGAACTCCAACTCCGAACCAACTTTGAACCAGCACCAGTTCCGAATCAGTTCTTTTTTTGGTGGAAAAGGGGTATTAGTGGTAGTCCTTTTGTGTTTCTAGGATTGAAGAAATGTGAGGGGAAAAAAACATTTTGGGTATCGGTTTCTCCATCTTTATGTGGTCTAGTAGCAAAACAGAGTGAAACTGTTACACATGTGACATTAGTTGATACTAGAATTGATTTTTACAGATTCCGATCTCGTACATCTTGATTTATTTTCAACCTCATATTGTTTACCGGTGCTTATTCTCTGAGACAATTACAGTGTTGTTTAGTATTAATCAATGAATTAATTTATTGATCAACTGTTTAGTTAGTTACCAAGGCAATATTTTGGCTAAAGTAAAAATGATATTATACTTTTGAATTATACTATTTTTATTTCATGCTATTTTAAGTCATTTTAAGTTGTTTTAGAATTATTTTTAGTTTTCAATAACAACACTGGACTGTTGTGCCCCAGGGCCCATCCCATTATGATCTGATCAGATTATATTAAGTGCCACATATATACATAGACTTTCTCATGTATTTGAACAATTGTGGTAACAATGTATTAGATGCTCACAGGACACACTCATAGCGGTCACAACTCTTGGTTCCCTGTTTTCTAGCACTAACTTGCTGTAGCCCACTAGATTTAAACTTTTTAATTGTCAAAAATCTAGAAATAATAGATCAGACAGGAAACATGTATGAATCTTAGTCTGGCAGCCAGAAAGAAGCAGTAAACTTCCTCGGACAGCTCACTAAAAAGGCATGTTAACATTGCTGCTCCTTTTGCTTTGTTAAAGCTGCGAGTGTTTAATAGTGTTTAACATTGTGCGCAATCCAGCTCTCCCTCCTAAACACGCTCAAACATTACACTTTCCAGACTGGCTGAGGATGTTTGAGAGTAAGGTGTGAGCCATATGTCCTGTGCTAAGATTTACCAACCTGTCAAATCCAGACTCAGCTGTTGTCTTTCTCCTCCAATGTTAGTCTGTTAGTTATTTAACCTGCCGATTCAGACGAGTGATCACAGAACAAAGGTCTTCCGTTTACCTAGGTCTGGATAAATTTGCTCAGGGTCCATCGACGGCACACCGTGTAACGTATGACCTCACTGTGCTGTAACGCAGATTTTTGTGCTGGGCTTTATAGTAAGTAGTAAGCCATTAAAACTAATAGTGTGAGTCACTCACAACCCTGGAGGCCTTTCTCAGGTTTTTGTCATCCTTGTCAAGCAGACAGCAAGAAAAAAATATTTATTGATGGAAACTGTGTCTAACGTTTGGTTTTAGAGCAGACTTTTACCATTAGTGGACGATTCCGCTTTATGACATTTCATGACAATTCCTTCAAGATTACAATGAAGCAAATTAGTTTTTGTCTATTAGTCACACAGTCAGCAGTGCGATAGACCAGTAGTCCTCTTTGTAGAACACAATATTTGAAGCTCCTCTTTCATACACACCAAAATAGGGTGACCACCATCAAACAAACCAAATGTGGGACGATTATAAGTTTGTGTGGGACAATGTGGGACAACACTAAAACATACCCTGAAACTGTTATATAATGTATATCTAACTTTATAAAAACATTTGTATTCTGCCTTTCAGCTGACAAAAATTCTTTGTTCTTTAGTCCCTTCCAGAAAAAAAAAAATCTTTATTTTACATGTCATTTAAATTAAACTTCATTCAGCCCAAAGGCAGCAGGCATCATACAGACAACTATTTTAGAAACAGTTCTGACCAAGTCCAACTAAAATCCAACAAACTGAACAAATAAAATATAAAACAACATGAAATTAGACAGACTTCTATATTAACAATAGAGTAAAGAACCAAAACCAAAAACGTTCATATTTTTAGAAAGGATGCTAATTAAAACAACCACAGCAGGCAACAGGGCAAACAACAACAGATAAATTCTGTTAAATTAAAATTTCAATCTACTTATAATCCATTTGTTTTCTGACAGGGAACACATGGAACGAATCACCGGTCCACATTTTGATTGATAGCCGTCACAACCTACTAGTGACCGTGTATATTCCTTTATTTTCAACCATTGGCCAGTATATAAAATACAGATTTATTTGTAAAAAAAAAAAATGGTTGTATTTGTACTTATGACAAACTGCTGTTAAGTATAGGTGAAACTACGCTGCAAAAATAATAAATAAAATGCTTTCTTAAAAAGGCAAAAGAATGCAAGCACGTTTTCTTAAAATGATAATTAAAAACCAATAGACTGATGAAAATGCGGGACATTTCTCAATATGCGACGTGCAAGACAAGGGGTGCAAATGCTGTGCAGTACAACGCAAAGCGGGACGGGTGGTCACCCTACACCAAAACATTTCTGATATTTCTGCTGCAATTGATAACTGTTAAATAAGTATTTATTGAATTAATTCATGTGGTTAATTTAATATATTAAAATTTAATATATTAAATTAACCTCATGAATTAATAACACATGAATATATAACTTCTCGAATCACAAAATCATGGCCATGATTTTGTGATTCGAGAAGTTATATATTTCAGAAAAGTAGTTATTGTGGGAAATGAAAAAGAAATGTGGTTTCGGTATACATCTTCATTTTATGCACTTATTTTTATCATTTTAATTTAGAGTTGGATATTTGTACTATATTAATAATATATATATATATATATATATATATATATATATATATATATATATATATATATACTGTATATATTAATTCTTTAAAATAATCCCGAGGCCTCCTAGTGTGCCCCGGCCCCCTGGTTGAGAAACACTGCCATAGAATTTCATTGAAGGCCTTGTGCTGTATCTTTGGTTCTGAATATCATGAAGTGAGCAGTTTGATTGAAAAGTTATTCCTAGTTGTTTTGCATTGTGAGCCTTAAATTGTCTGCACTCCATAAACAGCACCTGTTGCTCGTCATTTGGCAGTCTTGTCTTCTTCCTGACCCTCTATTCCTCTCTCTTTAACACTCATTCCTCATTCAAAACCACAAGGATCTGTACCCGTTACTCATCATTCCTTCATTCGGCCCATCATTCTGTCTGATTCACTCATTCTCCTGCCCGCAGGTGCCAGACCATGATGTCACATGTTGGGTGTTCCCATAAATCAGCGTGTCATGCCTTTGTTCATTCCTCGCCTCCTTTGGATCTCTCCCTGCTGTCTGTGTGTGTGAGCCTAGCCTAGCACATTGGTACCATATGTAGCCGATAAGCCGAAAACATCTGAATGTTCCTCAGTCTCCACACGCACTTTTCCTGCTTTTCAGGAATCCAGCCACTGCTGGCTAATGGAACGACTTAGTGTCATCATAATTTATTTCGAATGTATCCACACGCATACACGCTCTGATTTACACATGGCGAGTCTGTTTTTGAGATTTGGGTGAGTAAACACTGCAGCGTTTCAGGCTCTCAGTGTGTCATCCGCTGGAGGGAAACAGTAAAGCTCTTGAGACGAGATGGTTCTCTTACGTTCTCGCTTCGTAAATGTCATGGGGGGTGGGAGGGTCCTCCTGTTCTGTGTTTACAGCAGGTTGCCCGGCATAAAGCCTGCATGTGGTGCAGCACAGTGTATCTGGTAGGGTGGGAGTGGAGTTTGAAAGTGTGTGACCACAAGGGATAATTCTTCTCTTTTGCATTTGTTTTAATTTGTTTATTTTAATTCTTTCTTTTCTTTTATTAAGAGTTCTCTTCTGCTCACCAAGGCTGCATTTATTTGATCGAAAATGCAGCAGAAACAGTAATAATGTGAATTTTTTTTTTTTACAATTTTAAATAACTGTTTTCTATTTGACTATTTTAAAATGGAATTTATTCCTGTGATGGCAAAGCTGAATTGCTTCATTCTTTAGTGTCACATGATCCTCTTTTTTTTTTCAGAAATCATTCTAATATGCTGATTTGCTGCTCAAGAAACATTTATTATAATTATCAATGTTAAAAACAGCTGTGTACAATTCTTTCTCAGGATTCTTTGAGTAGAAAGTTTAATAAAAAAACAACAATTTATCAGAAATAATAGATAGCTTTTGTAACATTATAAATCAATAACTTCACGGTCACCTGTGATCAATTTTAAATTTCTTATATATATATATATATATATATATATATATATATATATATATATATAAATATTTATTAGTTTTAAAGGATTAGTTCACTTTAAAAAAAAAAAAAAAAGAAAAAACTTTTGCTGATAATTTACTCACCCCCATGTCATCCAAGATGTCCAAGTTTTTTGATGAAAACATTCCAATATTTTTCTCCATATAATGGACTTCATTGGGTACCAAGGGTTCATTGGGTAAAGCCCTTTGAAGCTGCAATGAAACTGTCATTTGGACCTTGAACCGTTTGGTACCCCAAAAATCCTGGAATGTTTTCATCAAAAAACTTCATTTCTTTTTGACTGAAGAAAGACATGGACATCTTGGATGACATGGGGGTGAGTAAATTATCAGCAAAAGTTTTTTTTAAAGTGAACTACTCCTTTAAGTTTAAACTCCAAACTGAATGTCAGAATGGGAAAGAAAGGTGATTTAGGCAATTTTGAGCGTGGCATGGTTGTTGCTGTCAGACAGGCCGGTCTGAGTATTTCACAATCTGATTTTCCATGATTTTGACCACTGTACTAAAATGTTCCAATAGAGCATCTTTGAGATGTGGTGGAATGGGAGCTTCATGCTCTGGATGTGCATCCCACAAATCTCCATCAAATGCAAGATCCTATCCTATCAATATGAGCCAACATTTCTAAAGAATGCTTTCAGCACCTTGTTGAATCAATGGCATGTAGAATTAAGGCAGTTCTGAAGGCGAAAGGGGGTCAAACACAGTATTTGTATGGTGTTCCTAATAATCCTTTGGATGAGTGTATATACTGGGTATAGAATGATTTTTTTTTGTCCATTAGACAAAAATATACATATATAAAAATCTTCTAAAAGCATTTGTTTATTAATTTACTTTTTAATTTTTAGACATTTATATTACAGTGTAACAATTCTTGTGAAAAGATTAATCAACTGTATTTCTTCCTTTTTTTACTTTTTTTTTACTTATAAAATTAACTTATGTTCAACATATTAGCAAAATTGAATGGAATTAAAATATTAATTCCAAAGATTTAAAAGTTGAAAGTTTATTGAATTTCATAATTTCTTAGTATAGCCTGCATTTGCATTTGACCCCCTTTTTTGAAATGGTGAGCTTTTTATTTCCAGGTTCAATTTAGATATTACATTTCTGATTTTTAAGTCTCTTTTGAACCTAGCTGTTCGTGCTTTGCATTGTCCATTGATACACTTGAATCATCATGAATTAAGGCCATTGAGCAAAACCTTGACTGAGTAATCTTGAAGTACAAACTATTCTCTCTAGATAGGAGTTTGTGTTTGTGACATGAAAGTCCTTCACAGCTTAACTTGCATTGTTGTCTAGTCTGCTTTACCTTTAGTAACACTTCATGTTGTCCGTCAGGATGTTCTGGACTCTTTCTCCATGTGAATCGCTCTTGCCCCGGGGCAGCCATTTTGTGGGCCTCTTGTGTCACTGTGGAGGGGCTCCGGGAGCATTTTCATGTCAATGGCAGGCTATAAAACAGTCTGGGGGGTCCGTCAGTGCTCCTGACATCTCACTACTTACAAGCTGTGGAAGCAAACTTAATTTGGCTAGAGTTGCCATAATATTTTTTTTATTATTATTATTATTGTCTGAGATTTTATAGAGGTACTTCATAATTTCTTCTCTCTCATGTCACTTCACTTGTCTTTCACTTGTTATTCCTATTTTGGGGGTCATTATAGTTCTCTTACAGTGCCTCAAAGAGACCAATTAGGTTGGGAATGAGACAGGAAAATGAAAGGCTGCATGGGACATAAAGGCAAGCTATATAGTCTAATTATAAAACATCTGAGGAAACAAGGTTAGCAGGGTGCCTTGCAATGTTTTTTTGTCAGAGCTGTTATATATTTGCTTTGTTTCACCATCAAGCACTTTCCACGTTTACCCTGCGTGTTATTCTGGTGGAGCCGCAGCCTCCTTCCTCACATTTACTGTAATTATTTTTTACTTGCACCCAAGATGCTTAGCTTCACTACCCTTCCTTTCTCTGACGCTCTCTTTTTTATATCACTCTTTCAGGCATCCCAGAATGCTCATCAAGACCGGCCTTCTAGATGCTCACCTGTACTGCCTGAAGAGATCTGTGGTCGATTTCTTAGTACACAACAAGTAAGTTGGGATTTCCGAGTTTCACAGCTTGTTTCGTGTCACAGAAGTAGTACTGAATGGTGCGGTCATTAAAGCAAAAGGAATATTATCAAAATCACGTTCATTTTTCCATTGAACTTTTCACTCAAATTGTTATGATAGTTTAATTCATCTAATTGTGTTGCATCAAAATGTGCAGTTTTTTTCCTGAAAGCACCTTCTCTGAATTTTTAATCTGACACATTACCATCTGTTAAATCTGGCTTTACCATATTATTAACTGATGTCAGGGTGGACTTAGGTCATTAAAATAGGGGTTCAATTGTACTGCAGGACTTTTAAGCAGTTGAAATGCAAAGAGCAATTTTGAAGGTGTGCCAGTTTTTGGTGTAATTAATGAACAAATAAACATAATAAGTAAAATATGGAATATGTATTTTTTTTATTTATTTTCTTCACTATAATTAATCACTTTCATTTCAGTTTGTTTTTATTGTAAAAGCCTAAATTGAAAATCAAAAATTGCCCCTTACGCTTCATGGCAAGCATCTTATCAGCACCACTTTCACATAACCAGTCTTCTCTTCATCTAGTCGTTCCGCTGTGTCTCTAATCTTAGAGAGTGTCCCTGTGTCCTCAACAGTCCACCCCTCCATTGCTCCCATAGCTCTCCATTCATCCTCTCCAATAGCCCTCCATTCCCCTGCCCCTCCAGTCCCCTTTGTGCTCCTGTAACTGACATTGTGAGGCCGGGCAGCCTGCTGTAAAGTGGTGCTGTGCATGGCCTCTCTTAGGTCCTCTCCCGCTCACATACTTGAGAAAAGCGTGAGGCTTCTCTCCGCTTTGACATTTTAATTCGCTCTCCCCCTGATATAAATATCATTTCATCTAATCTGCCCCCCCTCCTCTCCTCACTTTCCCTCATCAAAGTAGTTTGACTTTTTTATGCTGCCTTTTCTCTCTCTCGTTCACATTCTTTTTTCCCCCCATCCATCCCTCCCTCCCTCCGTCTCGCTCTCTCTCTCTGTCGCCCTTGAGCCTGCAGTGCCATGGAGTACTAAAGGAAAAAATGGACATAGTAACTGTTGTTTCTCTCTCTGCATTCAGATGGAAATTCTAATCTTGCCTAAAAGAAAATAAAGAGAGAGAGGGAAAGAGAGAGACTGGTTTAAGGAGGTGGTGGAGATTTTGAATTGCTCCTCAAGCATACATGATTTTTTTTTTTTTTTTTTTTACAACCATGATTCAACTCTTTATACCTTCAGGAGAGGAGACCATAAATTCAATTGTTCATTAAAATAAGAACATTCCTCTTTTGCATGGTCTGTGAATGGGGTTTTAATTGAGGAATTTTGGACTTAAGCATTGTTTATCACATTCATTAATATTAATAAATAAATAAATAAGAAAGAAATTATTATTTTAGAATTAATTTTAAAAATAATTAATTTATTAAATAAATCATCCAAATTTCTTTTCATTGGAACAACTCAGCTTTTAGCTTCATGCAAAGCATACTTTGTCTTCTATTGCCATAGACTGCGATTCAATAGTTTGGGGTCAGTAAGAGTCAATAATTATATATTTTTTAAAGAAATTAATACTTTGCAGTTCTTTCTAAACTTCCTCAAATCATTTGAAAAATTGCATCAGTTTTCACAAAAATATTAAGCAACACAACCATTTTCAACGTTGATAACAAATGTTTCTTGTGCACTAAATCATCATATCAGAATGATTTCTGAAGACTGGAGTAACCATTCATGTAATGATACTGAAAATTCAGCTTTGGCATCACAGAATAATTTTTTTTTTAATGTATATTAAAATTGAACGCAGTTATTTTAAATTCCATTGTAAATATTGTAAAAAAACACAAGTTTTTACTGTATTTATGATCAAATAAAAGATGCTTCTTTTTAAAAAAAAATCTTATCAGCCCCAAATTTTTAAATGATAGTGACTTCTTAAGCCACCTTTTGTAATAATGTCTATTCAGTGCTTTACTCTTCTGCCACAGTAATGTCTTTAAATCAGTTAAATGATTAATCAAAATGATTGAATAATAGCAAACAAATCTCCAAAAATGTTTTTCTATATGCTTTTTTTTGGTTTACAGGTCTGTGACTTCAATCAGAGGAGAATTAGTGCCGTATTTGGTGCGTAAGCAGTTCTCCAAGTCTTTAAACTCTCCAAATGCCACAGAGGATTCAGAGAAGAATCAAAAACGACAAGATGCTCACAACAATTTGGGTAAGCTTCCTCTTGTAATGACTCACAATTCACATTTGTCAACCCTTTTTTATGCGACTGTTAAGTATACAAAATATACGGTGACCTTTCACAAACTCATACACGTCTTCACAGAGCTCCTCAGCACCAGTAAAGATGAGCCGCTGCTCCAACTTGCCCGAGAGAGGTCGTGTTGGAACGATCACCGTGGAGACATGAGCGAGGCCTACCATGGCGGAAAGCTACGCTGCTACGTTCATATCATGGAGGAGGGCATGTGTTACCGTGTCAACACGCTTGCAGCTTACATAGAAGCCAATCGTGTGGTGAGTACAAGCTGAAAGAACTGTTTTTAATGACACCGTTTTTTAATAAATCTGTAAATAAGATTATTTGTCCATAGTTAAAAAAACAGTTGTTTGAGACACTGGTTCAGCTGTAATGGCTGCATTAAATTGTGGGATGGTTTCCATCATCCCTTAGGTTCCAAAACTATTTGAGGACCCTTCAATCCATCCATCTGCTGTGGTCACAGAACGCTCTTTGGTGAGTCCCATAGGCACGTCACTAATATTTTGGCTGTGTACAGTAGAATTGAAAATGCATTTTTTGATATGCCTTATTAAAATCTATAAAAGTCACATTCTGCTATTGTAATAAAGTGCAACCCTCCCTCATATGCACGCACACATGCATGTATATGTCTATTCGCGAGATTGGAAGTCTATTCGCGAGATTGGAGAAAATTGAGATGTATTGATTCCTCTATCGCGTCTGTTTTAGAAGAAATCGTTGCTCTGATTGGTTCTAGGTCCATCCAATTGAGTGCAGAGTTGTTGTTTTTTTCCTGGTTCGATTAAGACACGCCTCATAATCAAATCCCTATGAAGCAGGATCAGACTCGCATTCTGAATAGAATATTAAAAAAACAATAATAATCGCACTATATATATTACATATTCTATAATAAAATCAACTAATCAAATGTTCAAAAAACGTGACTCATCCCTAATAAATACTTATACTTAATAAAATACATATATATATATACACACACACACAGTATGTTGAGAGCATAGAAAGATCTTGGTTTTAGTCATTCACAGTGCTTACATAGAGGCCAATTGTGGAAGTGGGTGGAGCTAAATTACTTTTTTGGTGCTTGTTTTATTTTATGTAGTTTTTCCACCAGGAATTGTGGTATTATTTTAAAAAAAATAAGCTAAAATAATGCTGGCTGGCAATTTTCTACAAATCCAATGGAATATCAACCTTGTATCTCACAGTAGGTCTGTCTTTAAAGGTTTATGAGATATTGTTAGCAATTTTCCAATGGAGAAAATGAATGAGTTTTTACTTCTAGAACCAGGCTGTTGCACTCCATAGATTTCTCCTAAAATAAAGTTATGCTATCTCTTTTATTAGGTTGGAAGTGACAGCATTATTGGGCCATCTTGTCAGATATTAGACAAGACATCAATTAAGCGTTCAAATGTTGGCACATCAACCACGATCAAGGAGAAGGTGAAGATCATCAACTCCATCATCATGAATGGAGTCACTATTGAAGAAGGGTAAGTGATTCTGACTGTTTGTGAGAATATGATGCAGAAAAAGCCTCTTAATGGGAAATTTAGTTTTTAAATCAAACCCAGACCGGATGTTTAACAAAAGTAACATTATTTGCTTTCTTTGAATGGTGAAATGTAAACGTATTTGAAAATGTAGACCTTCTAATAAACTAAATAAATTAAATAAATAGCTAAATTATGTTTCTGAAATTAAAATGTCATACATTGCAGATACTTCTGGGAACATTTTTTGAAACGAAAAGTCAATGAATTTTCCATGATTCTTATCACAACTGACTGTAAGAGTAATATGGAGATTACTCCATATTGGGGAATAGTGGGGAAATTCTTTTTTTTTTAAATGAACATGAATTACATTATTTGCTTAAATCAATCAGACTTCAGACGTCTATTCGCGAGATTGTTATATTGATTTTAAATTTAGATAAAGTAAAACGTATATTGCCATTCAAAAGTTTGGGGTTGAAAAAATTTTTGTATTCAGTCTTTAGTGCCATGTGATCTTTTAGAAATCTTTCTAATATGGTGATTTGGTGTTTGAGAAATGTCATATTATTATACATTTTTAAAGTGGTTGCCAAAGATTTGATGAATAGAAGAGAATTTATTTGAAATATATATATTTTTTGGAACTATGCAAAATTCTTTACCGTCACTTATGATTAATTTAATCCATTCATATTGAAAAAAAAATCTAAAATGACTGACCCCAAACATTTTAACAGTAATGTACATAGTGCTCAAAGCTTTTGCAACTTAATACACCCCT
>NC_142773.1:31040783-31103283 GCF_988280905.1 Pimephales promelas
GACGCGATACCATTCATTATCAATGGTGAGCGGGCGACTTCCGGCGACCGGTGGGGCGTGTCCAGCGACGCGACAAAGTTGAGAAATGTTTAACTTAATGCAAATGAAGGGCGATTTTCGCGAGCGACAACCAATAGGAGTGAAGTCAGTGGAGCTCGTCACTCTTCAGTGCTGAGTCTGACCGAGGCAAGTTGAATGAGAAGCTCATTTTAGCAGTCAGAATCTGTCCTATAATTCATGATATATCTCCGTGTACATACAGTGGTGTTCATCGTACTGACTTCGTGACTGAATGGCTTCAGGGAACCCAGATAGACTGGTATTTGCCTGTTTGCTGCAGTTAAATTGTGGGGTGAGAGTGTGTGAAAAGTGTTGTGAGAGTTGGCAGCTCTGAAAGACGCTAGCTTGGTCCACATCAGGGAATGCTGTCTGTCAAATTAATTAAAACTAATGATAAAAATGTAATATGAACAAAATGAATATCATATAACTAGAAATAGTTTAAAGCCTTAAAGCCTGGGCTTTAATTTTCCCATATCGTCGAAATGCACCGACTTGTCTATGAGACAGCCTTTATAATTTAGTATTGAGATGTTGTTCATTTAGTCTCTAATTTGTACAAAATCTTCAAATGCTCCTCGTGAAACTGCGGTCTTCCAACCTTTTCCTATCGTGTCAATTGATTTGATTAATAAGCGCGAGGGAGACAGAGCAACACAGCGCTCGCCCGTGTTGTTTGAAGACATGAGTGCGCGCGGCCGCGGAGGTATTTCTGGAGATATACTGCCCCCATCTGGTATGGAATATGTTGTATGATTTGATTTTAAATGCCAGAGGGCACCTTTAACCCGAGCATAACCCGAAAACTGGCTGCATGTAAACGTAGCCATTGATTTTTACAGTTACAAAACAAGTGACTCTTAATGGGCGAATAATTGAATTACTCGCTTAACTGTTTCATCCAGGAATGAAACAAGTGACTGGCTACATTCGAAATTGCATACTTCCCTTACTATATACAGTAGTAAGCGAAAAAAGTGTATGGAAAAAGGTATGTACAAATTCACAGAGTAAAATAGTAGGCAACAAAACCCTGGATGACCTTCTTCTGGTGAGAATCTGAAGTGTGCAGTCGATGGACACTTTACTATCCAATGAGGCCTCAGAAGAGGATTTATGAATGGCGTTAAAGAGCCCCTATCATGGATTTTTGAAAATGACTGTTCATGTGTTGTGGAATATAGCTCTAAGGGAATGAAAAAAATCCTGCAAAGATTGTTATCTGAAAGTGCACCGTATATAAAGTTATTGTCTTTCAAACGTGAGAGTCGACTTTGAGTCTATGAAATGAATTGTTTTTGAAACGAGTCATTAGCTGTTTCGTAGTGACGTAGATACGAAACTTAAGCATATTGGCCACGCCCAGTTACTGCGCGCGCAGACGGAACTGTAAACTTGAAGTCTAGAACACAAATACGTCAGCTGAATGGCATCATGTCGAGAAGACGCTGTGTTCTACAATGCAAAGATAGTTCAGCCACTTTGTTTTCATTTACCAGGGACGAGCATGTGTAGAATCGGTGGTTAGAGTTCATATTTGCAACGATACCACAACAGTATAGCCCGATTCTGTTCTCATCATTTTAATGACGAATCATTCAAAAACATAAATGAATTCAAACGTGGATTCGCAAGCGGTTGTTCCTGAAGGAGGTCTCAGTACCCAGTGTATATGGATCAGTTTCCTCCTCCGAATCACAACCTGTAAGTATTATTAATAATTGTTGCTTTTATGGGTTTTGTAGCGACGGGGCGCGAGGAGGGAAGGCGCAATAAGTATGTGTGTGTGTGTGTGTGTGTGTAAGTTACGCTCACCACAGCTTCATGGTCTCCAATGTAAATTTTTTTAACTATGTGAAATGTTTGTCGCTGTTATTGGAGTTGTCATAAAGAATAGAGTGTCTTGTAGTACTGCAGTGCTTTATCAATATGTTTATGCGTTGAGCTAACTAACAATAACTGACTTGGTGATCTGACCAATCACCGCCAATTAGCGTCACGCAAAGGAGTGGTTTGGAAAAATGAGTCATTGTACGAATCATTTGGGAGTCGGTGAGCAAAATCAGGTAAAAATAAATGCATATTATAAGACAAAAAAAAGTGTTTTGTCATTGCATTCATGTAAAACTGTTGTTGGGGACTCCCAGAACAATATTAGGGACATTTTAAATGCCATAATAGGTGCTCTTTAAAGAGACACAACTGACGCTGGTAGGTTACATGATCCTTTGTTTATTTATTTGATAAGAAAATTATCATGTGACCTACCAGCGTCAGTTGCGTCTGTTCACCACCATTCATAAATCTTCTTTTGTAGATTACATTTAAACAACACACATTCCTACTATAGAACATACTTTCTTAGAGGTCGTGAAGTAAATTCTTATTCAAAATAAGTACCAACTGTACTCAAGAGTATGCGATTTCAGAAGCAGCTAATGTATTTTTGAGAAAGTCATTGAATCGTTCACTCAACCCATTTATAACACTGATTCATTCTGTAGTGCCACTACTGTCTGGTGCTCTGAGACACACAACAACAGTTTCTGCTGTGGCTTCTTTTCACACTATTTTGACTAGCGGAGCTAAAATACACAGCTGACAATGTCATCTCTAAAAGGCACAGGTAAATTACTTATGACATGATCTTTTTTAT
The DNA here is from genome assembly GCF_988280905.1 of Pimephales promelas. Lineage (NCBI taxonomy): Eukaryota > Metazoa > Chordata > Actinopteri > Cypriniformes > Leuciscidae > Pimephales > Pimephales promelas. Next base: position 31,043,500 of record NC_142773.1, read on the forward strand.
AGAACTGTTGTAAAAATATTGTGCTGTCTGAATATCTGAACGTTCTGTAAATTGATAACTTAGTGGTTCTCAACCCTGGTTTGATAGGAAGACATTCAAAATGTGCACTGTCGAGAACCACTGCTGTGGTTTCAATTTTCCAAAGGTTACTATTTTCGGTGATTACTGCAAGACTGCAATGGCAAAAGGTCATGCTATAAAATAATGAGGAAGGAATCTTCAAGATAACTGTAGCTTTTTCACAAATTAATGTCTTAATTTAAGTGTACATGAATAAGGTCATTCTGAGTCCACTGTGAGTGTTACGACCTGGATTTTAACTCAAAATCAACATTTGGACAGTCTCTAGGGCTCTCTTGAATTAAGGATTCATTAAGCCTAATAACCTTCCGGTGGTTGTCCACTGGTAAGCTAACAAAGAGGCATAATTGAGAAAGGCCTTTGGATTAGAATGTGATTTCATTCAAAGGGACAAAATTAGTTTTGCATGTGCTAATCTTCCTTTTGTGCTTAGGAATATTTTCTATAGAAGGGAGAGAAGTTAATGAGCACTCAAGCGTAGATGAGCAGAAGAATTTTCCAGAACGAAACAGGCCCGGCATATTTGGTCAGCAAACAAAATAATTTAAGACACACTAAGAATATGGTAATCTGCCCTGCATTTGATCTGCTGTGGGGGCGAATACAGTCACGGGAATGAAAGAAACTATTTCATTTGATTCAATCAAATTGCAAATTCAGGCTATAGTGCTCGGTAAAAGACACCAGTAGATGGCTATTTCGTTCTACAGAGCCAAAAGGGGAAGATATTCAGCAAGATAGAAAATTACTTTTGAAAAGCATTCAGACAGCATAGTGTCCTAAAATACATGAACATCCTTGTCCCCATACAGGCCGAGGAAATTTATAGGATTAGATCTATATTTTAATTTGTTAAAGTAATTTGGAAAGTTAACGACTCCACAGTGATGGCACGAGCCAAGCCTTGCTCTGTCACTAATGATTTTGCACTTCCTGAGGGCAGTGTCAAAATGGAGCAATCACAAACATTTTGCTAATAATTTTCATTAATCACAGAAATGACCTTGTTTATGATTTCGCTCTGGCTAAGAATAACACAACATACGAAGCAGCTTTTACGAGCAGCCAGGTTGTAAATGTACAAGACACAAAAGCCTTTGTTTTGACTGACACTTTATAAGATGTAGGATAAATCATGCTGTTATGAATGAGCATCTTAAAAGACGAGTCTCACTGCTGACCCACTGTTCACGGCTCTATGCAAAATCAGGGGTGCCTTTGTTCCTTTGTGTCCATATGCTGGCAGAATTTGATGGGAGGAAAATCTTTTGAGGTTTCCCTGCCAGGAGAAACCGCTGCAACTGGCTGCACCGCTGGAGACAGAAACAACTGGTGCGACTGGCATCCGCTCTGGTTGCTGCTTAGAATACTAACGAGAGTCAGCACGCCTCAACCCTGAGCCCTAAACAGTGTTAGGATTGTTCCACTGGAATACATCAGGATCTCTATGCCCAGCCCATGGACAAAAGCACCTAAATACATGCCACAGCTCTAACTCTTTAAATATTTTTAACTGACTCTTTCTATGTTTTTTTTCAGCATAATCTGTTTGAGAACAGAGTTCTCTACCCACCACCCTCCACGTTGTACAGCTGTGTGTTACAATATAGAAGGGACTAGGACAACAACAACAAACTGGCTAATAATATAATTTGTGGTCAAATGAAGGAATTTCACATCATCTGGAATCATCTGGTATCTGTCAGCAGATTTTCTTCCATCTTCATCTACTTTCCACAAGCATTGCACAAAATGTTATGTGCCAAGTGTATGTCTGTACTGTCCCAACTGTGAGAGTGAAAAACACAAATAGTACATGCTTTTATGCCTTTCTATATTTGTTTCCAATTCTATTTGCTGTTTATTTGTTAACCATTTTAATCGATTTTTTTAAAAAGGAAAAGGGTTGCGAGGTGGTTAATTTGAAGCAATAAATTCGATTCTTAAAAGCACAAAATTGTTTCAATTACTGTTACAACCTACCCCGTTGACTATAATACAGCACTCTTTGTATTTGACATTAATTCACACAGTTTAAGGATACATTGTAGATTTCTTTAAATGTTTCACACTAATTCTGGAACAGTATATCAAAGTTTGACATGATATATATAAAAAAAGAGTCGCGGAAACAAAACACTTGGCGCGCGTTTGGATTAGCCTATGTTTGTTTTGTCTCATTAACAACGAGTGGCAGTTGTATTTGATGTATGCATTCTTTCTGTTGGAAGGATGAATGATTAAAAAACAACCGAAATTAGAAAAATGCCCATTCGAGACCGAAAACAAGTCCGACTTACACACGTCAGACACACGCCAAAACATCGGAACAGTTTGGCCACATCTTCCTCAAAATCTAAAAAGCGCTTTGGATAAAAGTAAAGAAAATGAGTTTGCTGCTCACCTGTGTCTTAAGAGGTTCACCCTGTTCAATGATGCTGATGAAAGGTATTTCCAAAAACGAGGACATGAACTCCACTTGTATGAGCTCCTCGTGACTCTGAGGGAACGCAAGCACAGCCGAGACTCCCTGAACAACGATATCCTGACACACGCACCTGAACATTGACTCCGGGTCTCCATTTAGCGGTTCTCGGGACAGTACTTCCAAGCTCAGATTGTACGGCAAGAAGTTGTTCCCACTTTGTCGGAGGTGGACCAGGGCGCGGTTGAGTGCGCCCTGTATCCTGGACTGCTGGCGGGTCGGCAGGAGCGCACCCAAGCGCACTGTGTGCCCAATGCGTGCCAGGATGTGACAGGGCTGGGGATGCAGATGACAAGGGTAAATAAACATCTGGAGAGCGACCTGGAGCCCGACATGAAGGTATGCCAAAAATCTGGAGAGCACTAAATTCATCCTGCTCCTTTCGCAACTGGATTGAGGTTTCGTCACAAGATGGCATCGCTCTATTCTTGTCCAATGTTCTTGTCCTTAATGGTTTTACGAGTACGCGGATGCAGCCTCGGTTAAAATGCAAGCAGTGCAACCATTCCGTCTACTCCAAGTGTTGAAGGCGAGGAGGTGGTGTGCGCGCCGTTGAGGGAGGAGGAGGTGCTGTGCCACTGGAGATCTTCAGCATCACCGAGCTCGGAGGGAGATCAGTTGTGGCCACGCCAGGTTTGCTAGAAGATCAAATTATGACGAATTAAGCTTCCCCAAAGGTCACTTATGCAACATTATTAAAATGTCTTCAAATCTTAACTTTGTGGAAAAGTAAATGGGGACTCAGTTTGCTTATTAAAAAAAGTGATTCAGATAATGAAATGAACAGCTTTTTGTTTTTAAACATAATTAAAATTACAATTAAAGTGCACTTTTTCCAGAATTTTAGATTTTATTGTCAATGGAGAGGGTCGCCACCTTTTGGCCGCCGCCATGTTGACATCACATGACCAGTTGTGTCATGCAATGGGCTTTTATATGCACGCATAAGTTCCGCATTTGACGCAAGGATGCAGTTTCCGGTTGTGGAGATTAAAGCGGAGTAAAAACGAGGAAAACTAGATTATGGCAGAGTCTTCAAAATCTTTCTGTCCCCCCGTCTTTGAAACAAAACTTTCATACATTTAGATGTTATTTTATATATAGTTATGTTTATTTAATATAATTTTAAAAAGAAGCATAAACACAACGAGGGGTGTCTGTTTTTGTGACTAACGTTTCTTTAGTATAACCATGGAGTATAAAATTCAATATAAATTCTTGGTATTGCATTGGACTCTACGATCAGCGGAAGTTATCAAGCATCCTTACACCTTCACCGGAAATACCGCCATAGAGCCCATTAAGCAAGTTACAGCTATTGAAATGACAGGAGGAAAAATAATAGATTTAATAAATATTGTGCCTTCAGTCAGTGCTTTTTACAGTGAATTAAGCATGAACACAATGATCACAGTCACCACAGCAAAATGCTATGCATACCAGCACTAACTTTCAACACTGTTCAAAATTGGTGAGATTAAATTCAAGAATGTCCATTATATTGATAATAAGAGAACAGATTATATTTAGTAAAGAACCTACATGCATCCGAACTGAAAGACATCAGTTTAAAGTCCAAAACCACTGGTTATTGGGACGATTAAAAGCCCGCTACATGTGAAGCTAAAGCAAAAACTGAGAGAGTGCACCTTTAAATTGAGATTGGTGCAAAACTCTACACTCCAGAAGCTAGAAAGCAAAATATTTTTCACAGTTAATGATTTCAGTAAAGTCTTAAAAAGAGATGAAGAGGTGACTGAGGCATAGTAATTGCATAGTGGATTCAGACAGTTTGGCATAGTTCAAGGACAATACCCCATTCATAAATTATTTAATTAAATAATAATTGCATGGCAACACAGATGCTCTGTTCGGTATAATTAATTTACAGTGGCCTTTGTTTGCTATTGAACAGTAATCCAAATATATTAACTTGTCACTCTGAGCACAAAGCTGAAATGCAGTGTAATAGATTTTTTCTCTTTTTTTCATATTTACAGAGCATTTTAATTTAGTACTATAGTAGGTACTGTAGACATTTTCCCATGATAGGTGGCTAATATGTCAATTAAAATATTCTTTTCTCCTTTATTAATCAAACAGAAAATGTATAAGCCATATGCTTCCTTAACAGTAATGGAGTCTAAAGAAAATTACGCACATATGCAGTAACCTGAGGAAGAAATGAACATGTGCCCTTTTCACCTCTGTAAATATACACAAGAAATATGAACAATGGAAGTTAGAAGAAAAGTTATTTTCAATAGCATTATCATTTTGTCTGTATGGTCCGATCCTATAATTTCAGTGCATTTTTCTTTCATGCATCTATAGTTTTCCGTCATTCATTTCCTGTCTGACAAGAAACATATTAGTACTGCAATGCTTGAAACTGTTTTTAAGTTATTACTTGTGCATTTTGGAAAGCTTTGCACCCTCAAATCCATTTGCTGGTAATAATAGCTTGGATGTTAAAGACTAATTGAGGATTAGAGGCCACTGGCTGAGTAAAAAGCATATGAATGTCAAAATTCGGCAGCATGTCCTTGTGTAGCAAAACTTCTGACATCACGTAAAATGATGGCTTACTCTATATGGCCAATATTACAGTATATGTAATCTCTTTCAGAAACAAACAACTAACATCTTTCAATCTCTTTCCTGTTTCAATGAACAATGTCACCAAAAACCATTTGCCTTTCTGCTTAATAGGCGTATACTATGATGTCCATCTGATGTCTGACACTAACATGTAACCAGTGATGCTTGCTTGATTGTTTTTTCAGGTCCAGTGCATACAGATCAACATTTCAGGATATTTCAGAGATGCAGGTGATTTTTAGGGTAAATCGAAATCTATTCACAAGACACCCACGCAACTGTCCTGTCCTGACACATGGATGGCTCCACTTGATTTTCAGCAGAGGTATGTGATTGTCTTTTACTCACCTTCAAGCAGACTCACTCGTCTTTCTTCGAGACGGCTCGTACACTCTTTTAAGGTTTTAGAGCCTTTAAAGGATCTATCAGGTGCTTCATATTGAGATGGAATAGTTTGGATACAAATGCAAGTAAACGGCATTTATTGGAGATGGTCAGATATACATAAAGCACCCAGGCCGGGAACAAACACTCAGTGGCGAAGTGACACAGGGACGTTGATGGGCAAGCCAGAGAATCGTTGTGAAGATCGAAGTGCTTAGGAACTAGGAAACAATAAACAATCCAGATGGTAAAGACAACGATAAAGATCCACGAAGACTGGTAATCCACACAAGGAGACGAGGCACATGACACCAGGGAAGCCACAATGATCTGACAACATGAAATGGAATTTACTGAACATATAAGGGAATGGTGATGAACCGCAGCTGGCACAGACAATCAATGAAATTGGTTACCACGCCCACACATACACACACAAAACACCAGAAGTGGATTCATGAAACATGACACATCTATATGGGTTCCAATGGGATCCCATAATTTGTTTTAATTAAATCTTGTTTCTCCATTAAATTGAATGAATTAAACAGCTTGTGAACATACTTTATCTCTAAAAATGAAATAATCCAATAAACATAAAGGTATTATGCAATCATTTAAGACAGTTCTCCCTTATGGAACCTTTTGGGAAAAAGGTTCTTTAAAGAACCCCTTTTAAAGAGTGTATTTCTGGACCCTTCCAATAGTCAATTGTCTTAAACTATAGGTTTAATTTATAAATTAATGGATTACACTTTAATCAGGAAACCAATTAAAACACATGTTTATCTCAGAGGGATTATACCCACCTTATGTGTGCCAATATAGATAATCCTCCTCAGTCTCTCCTTATGACTTCACTCTGTTATTGTGACATACGCATACATTAGGCAGACCTACATTTTCACTGTTTGAGATGCAACAGTTGAGTCAATGAGTTCTGAAATTGAATTTTGAGAGGTAGCCTACCTCAGAAAAAGCCTCTGAGCAGAAGCTCTGCAATTACCACATGGATAAATGTAGCATCAGTGCTGTTTCTTGTCGAACTGTATGTCGCAGCACTCCATAATTTGCCATAATGTTTTACGGAACAACTCATACAGGAGAGCTTTTAAATATCACTATGCAGCATCTACATTCTCAGCACATCCTACTTGACTAATTTCAGTTCCATATTTTGTGTCCACTAGACAGTTCAGCAGCATTCCGAATGCGATGAACAAAAGGGACACTCTGCACGAGAGGGAAGGAGCTAAAATGGATAATTCTATTAAAATCTGAAGTGCTATATACTCATATGTTACAAGAAATCTGCTGGAGGCAAAGCAGTTGACTTCCCTTACTGTTCTAAAATGATTTTGGAAAGCTTGGCACAGCTTTCAAATCAAACGAATGTCTGTGTGAAAACGGAAACATTGTAAACCTTATCCCTCTCCACTGACTTGTGTTGGAGATGAAGAGTAATTTAGACTTCAAATTAGGGTCGGGATGCATAAATAGTCGGTTCACAGCAGGATGGTATCTATATGAAAACTCATTTAATTTGGCCATAGACTCCATAACCCCTCTCTGTTTTTATCAGACTGAGCAAACATGGTCCTGATAAAAACTAATGAGTTTCATGCACTTAATTAACTTAACAACACATTATTAAGGTGGTAAAGGACTGTGATTACACATTTGCTAGTCTCTAAGAAGTTGAAAGAGTCTGTGAAAGTGCAGATATTAAATATAATATGAGCAGAAAGCATTGCAGACCTAACTTTGGTTTAATAGGGAAAATGTATCGTTTCTGGCTGTACTTTTTTCTCAAACACAAGTGGTGTCATTGCATTAAAGTTTAATGAGGGATAAGGTTCTGTATTGGAAGTTATATTTCCCTACATGCACTATGTAAATCCATACAGCTCACCCTGCCGCTGGGTAGGTTAGTATTGCTGAGCTGGATTTATTTTTACCATGGTTCAGACATACTTATATTCACAGAGACAAGCACTCACTGCTTGTGGATAGGCTATATGTGCATGTCATAGTTTATAGCCACCATCAATTGAAATAACCTACTCGATTCCCCTCTTTTTCCCTGCAAGAGTGTAGGGAGCTGGAGGAAAGGCTTTATTTTTTTCAACCCGACAATGTTAGAAAGCCTGGTTTACCCCATCATTAATAGGTGAATTATCACAGGGAGGATACTATTTAGTCATGCATGCGCTGTGTAGTGGCAAAGGGCTGTCTTCATTTTCTGATTGTGTTCAGTATCTGGGTTTGGCAGATCATTGCTGTTTGTTTTCTAAGGTTACAATTATATATATTAAAAATTAATTACGAGGAAGTAACCCAGCTAATGGAGTCGTTAACTCGGTTCCTTCTTTAACAGAAGCCTTCATTGGAAAGAATCACCATAAGTGACTGATTTGAAAAGCCCTGCTTCGAATGCCATGCAACTATCCCACTTCACAAGAAACAAAACTCAAAACTGATTTCATTTTTTTCCAAGAGTTTGACAGTAACATTAAAGGAAAATTCCCTTAACTACGTCTACTCTGTTCTTGTTGCTTATTGGTTGTTCAGTTAATCACTCGTTTCGCTTGATGAATCTCTCATTTAAAAAAAAAAAAATAACAAAGTTTTATAAGTTCAAATGCTCGCCTTCTCTGTACTGCGATGCACGTTCGTGACTCTCCTGTTCGAACTCGTTTGTCAAAATTAACAAATCTTTTCCCAAGTCAATTCGTTCGTTTTGTTCGTTACAGAGCAAGGCGACCATTTGAGCTTATGAAACTTAAACTTTGTTATTTATTTATTAAATGAGTGATCGTTTCGCTAGATAAGACCCTTATTCATCGTCTGGAATCGTTTAAAGCCCTGTTTGAACAGTTTGCAGTTTGTACTGAAAGTGTCTTTTGGACCTTGAACCGTTTGGTTCCCACTGAAGTGCATTATATAGAGAAAAATGCTGGATTGTTTTCATCAAAAAACCTTAATTTCTTTTCGACTGAAGAAGGAATGACATGGACATATTGGATGACATGGGGGTGAGTAAATTATCAGGAAAAGTTTTCAAAAGTGAACTACTCCTTTCAGAACATTCGAGTCACATAGACTACTTTATGATGCTTTTACCCATTCTTCATTACAGTTTTATGGTTTGCATAGCCTATTCTTTGTAATTGCATGGAAAAGAACAACCAATACATTATTCAAAATGTATAAAATATTGCATTAAGCAGGAAACTCATATGGGTTTTGGGGCTACATTAGAGTGAATAAATGACCGAATTTTCTTTTTCGTGGTGAACTATCCCTTTAAAATCCTGATCCTCATTGACGCATATCTGAGAGCCTGCCCTTTAGATTCAGAGGTAATTGAGGTCGGTGGTAGTGTGCGTGAAAACAGAAGCTCCACGGCACATGAATCTTGGAATTTCACTGAACATTCTCAGTCTTATCATCCTCGTTCCCTCTAATAGGGCATTCCTCAGTGATCTCATCAAATCGAGAAGCAGAGCATATGTGGCTTTTGAGATGATTAGCCCGTCAAGCATTTCATTAACCCGACCTAAGTGATTAAAAGGGGCAGATGCATTGATCCCCTTTGTGGTTCATGTATTATTACTGGGAAACCATCTTCATGCATGAACTCCATCTCCTTCATGTGAGGATTTGCAGTCAATGACCTTTGCAGATCTGGAGGTGTTGAGAACGGCCAGAGCGTTCACGCAGAACACCGGCACGAGACGAGATACACGGTCTAGTCGTGCCTGCTGCTCTGTTTCCCCCGACCTTTCATACCCCCATCTCTCACGTCCTTGGTTCTTGTGAGATCACAGAGAGTTGAGGTGCTTCATTCTAATAAATCGCACGGAGAAAAAAAGGAATCTGCTCTGTGGCACATTATGCAGCATTATACAAGCATAAACCAAAAGCAGAACAATAATATGGTTTGACAACTTGACATAAGCCTTTTTCATATGGTACTGAGAAGGTAATGAGTGGTATAAGAGGACTGAAAAGAGCACATAATAGTAGATGCTGTCTGCTTTAATGCTTTTCAGGTGTGTTCAACATCTAGCTTTCACAGAGAGGCTGGAGTCTAGCTGGCAATATAAAGATAGCCGGAGAGCTATAGATTTTATGACAAGCATCAGTCTCCCGGTCTTGAATAATAGTGGAACCGGAAAGCTTCAATTCTTTCGAAATATTTTCAGATGTGTACCTTATGTATGCTCTTTCAATGATGCTAAGATAACACAGTCTCATCCCAAAAAGTCATATAACTGACGTTTTGGGACATATTTTGACCATACGTCAATATCCTCCTTTTTAGGGCCCCCTTAAACGTCGGTAGATGGCGATCCCGGGCCGTCATACAACTGACGCTTTACCTTTAACGTCAGTTAGGTGACGGGTTAGGTTTAGGGTTAGGTTAAGGTATGGGGTAGAGTTAGGATCCCATAACCTCATCTACCGACGTTTAAGGGGGCCCTAAAAAGGCGAATATTGACGTATGGTCAAAAGACGTCCCAAAACGTCCAACCCGGTCTCATCCCAAATCGTCATATAACTGACGTTTTGGGACGTCTTTTGACCATACGTCAATATTCGCCTTTTTAGGGCCCCCTTAAACGTCGGTAGATGAGGTTATGGGATCCTAACTCTACCCCATACCTAAACTTAACCCTAAACCTAACCCGTCACCTAACTGACGTTAAAGGTAAAGCGTCAGTTGTATGACGGCCCGGGATCGCCATCTACCGACGTTTAAGGGGGCCCTAAAAAGGCGGATATTGACGTATGGTCAAAATACGTCCCAAAACGTCAGTTATATGACGATTTGGGATGAGACTGTGTTAAAACGTCAGTGCGGAATCCCTGAGGAGAGTGCCGATTTCTTTCCACGACTGCTTCATACGCATAGGCTGTGAAAAAAAGTATAATCCTACCAATGCTCTATCAATATATGTATAAATACATTTAAATTGTAAGTTTTTTGTTAAATACCAACAACAACAAAGTGATTACAAATTGACACATGACCATAAAATGTAAACTATGTAAACTGAATTGACTACTCCACAAAATATGAATCAAGCATTGCTATCTCATGCTTTTAGGTCAGCAAAATGAATAAAGTTGGACTGCTACAGCCGATTACATTTCTTATTAATGATGATCAAGCGCCAGATACATCACTAGGCTGGTATATCTGCCTCCGTAATGTTCCATCTTGATTTTCTTCTCCCACTAATGCTTTCTGAAATCAAATTAGGAACAACCTGATTAATATCGCCCATTATTTCTGTTTCAGAAATTCATACACTTGAAAAAACCTGGAGTTGTTCCAAGAACCCATGCTGCTTCGTTAATGAAAGTAAAAAAAAAATATGTAAAAATAATTTTGGTAAAGTATTTCAGAAGCCTGAAGAATTAAATGAGTAAAATGTGGTCACAGGGCCAAATTGAATGAATGAATAAACCTGTACCTCAGCCAAAATGTTACAAATGAACAGATTCACCAATTTACAAAAGTAATTTCAATAATGGATTCTGTTCCAAAAAAAGAATCAATCATGTCATTTTGCAACATCCACTTTTTATGATGGGACGGGACTGGAAGTGAGGCTCATAAAGATTGTGTTGGAACTCATCAAGTCATTTTTAAACACATAAACATCTTGAGAGCCTATCACCTCTCTTTCTCATTGCCCTGAGACCAGAGCAAGAACGCTGCAGAAAGCACTGGGCAGTTTTTCTATCACCACTTTTCTCTCCGATGCACAAGTTCAAGTAGCACATTAAACAAGTCCTTCAAATTTCAAAGCCCGAGACAAATATTTCCGTGTATTTTACGATCCATTTGTCTATTATTATCATCCTTGAATATCATCAGTTTCTGCACTATCAGTAAATCATCTGAACTGCCTATTCAAAGGGAAATTCAAATGACTTGAATCAGGCTGGTAAATCACTTCCTTGCCCAAATCTGGCATCATAGCCACTTTTAACTGATGGCATTGAATCAGACACATCATGAACCTGGCAAAAAAAATCATCTTTCCTCAGTGACCTAGCAGTTTAGTCATCCCAACCTTTCAGCAAGACCAACAGAACTGAAACTCTTGTATTAAAGGAAAAGCTCACATTTCAATAATTGTCATCATTTTGCTATCATTTTGTTCTCATAAAAAATAAACTGTAATTGTTTATTCCTTTGAAATAAAGTAATAAACAATTACAGTAAATGGTTGGGCCTTTTAAACTTCAAAAAATGATTCAAAAACAGTACAGTAATTGCATGAAAAAAAAAACCCTACTAAAACATTCTTCAAAATAGGGCTTATACTTTTATGCTACACCGAAGACAGTCATGTGATGTGTATTGTATTTTGCATGAATGAGGATTTGTGTTGGACAGAAATTGTTGTGTTTTATTGTTGTCTAGCAAGATAATCTTTACAAGTTAATCCAAAATGTATACATTTTGAAGCCTATAAAGATTTTAAAAACACAATCAGACACAATAAAGTTTAAAAAACCACAAGCAGGTTATAACTGTGTGTTTTATGTCAGAGATCAAAACGTGAAAATATTTAGAGGCTTTGTTTACCACAGACCTTATTTCAGGCGATTTAGCAAAAACCCATTCAAAAATCCCATAGGCTTTAGAGCGAGGGAACCGTAATGCTAAAATGCTAACTCTCTTCCGCTTTTTGGCCTACAAAGTGACGTCGTAACTTCGGCACTCTATATCGAGTCCTTATGAGGTGTCGTGGCCTAGTCTACAAAACACTGAGGATGGAAGGTTGAAACTTGAATACCCCAGAGATGTACCCAACTCAGATCAATCCAGATGGTTGTCATGCTGATCCGCTGGGGAGACCGCACTGTGGTTGTACCCCGGAGCCAGCATCACAGCCGTTGTGTGTACTGACGAAGCACCAGTAAAGTACCCAGTTAGTGCTTATCTTGGCGAAAGCTGAGTACAAATCAGCATGAAGTTTTAACATCTACTCTAGTGTAATGGAAATCATAAAATATAATTTTATGTGAAACATAAAACAGACATTTTTGTGAAAACTGTGATAATTTTTTTTCACTATTCTTTATTGAATAGAAAGTTTTAAAAAAAAGCTTTTATTTGAAATAAAATATTTTGCAGCATTATTAATGTCTTTACTAAGATCAATTTGATCAATTTAATGCATCCTTGCTGAATAAAAAATATAACTTTGTCTAATTGATTCCAAACTTTTGCACTGTAGTGTTGAGAGTGAAGAGAGGACATTTCAGTGAAAATGAGTTTTAACATGCCTTACGCATACTTGCTAAAGAAGTGCACAGGTTACAAGCATGCACAGACTTCCTAAAATAAGCACCTTAAAGTGCCTGAATACATTTCTATGTTCCCTTTGATGTCACTGCATCTTTGGTGTAAGCATTGTTTGCATACCTCAGCAGAGTTGTTTCAGTAAGAATTTTTACATGCAGCATGCAGCTGCATGCAGCTGCGTTTTTTCAAAGCAGAGTGTTTGTTATGCTTTGCTATTGCCCACACCACACCACAGTCTCCCAATCCTTTGGTGATTAGGCTGTTGATATGGGTTGCTTAATGACTTCCTGCGTTTCTGTGAGACCTGAAAGGTGTAGATTTAAGCTCCTGACAGTGGTGAGGGATGGATGAAGAGATCGAGAGGAGCAATTCCTCAGCAGAGTGCTGTGTCAGGGGATTGCTCTGCCAAGGACGGTCAAATGCTCAATAATAATACCAGACGTTGATGTATAATGTCAAACTTACAATGTAAATCCAAAGGTTTGGTAACCTTTTTAATGGCTTTGGCTCATTTATGTCTTTACGAAATAGATAAATCTTGGTAACACTTTACAATATGGGTGCACTAATGTGCATTAATTTGTACTTAACTAATGCATAGATGAGTTATTATGACACATGAAGAACTAAACCATTAATTAATGCATCAACACCTAATAAAGAGTCTATATGATTAATAGATGAAGTAATAAATGAATTGCTATTAATTAAACGTGTCATCATGTATTACATCTTTAATAACATATTTTATTAACTAATAGTGTAAATGTGTTAATCACCACAATTAGTCAACGCTATGTACTTCATCTTCCAGTTGTCTGCTTTAATTAATCATTACCCAGATAGCAAACTGACATTGAATCAACGTGGAAATATGACATCGAAACAACGTTGATCTGACATAGTTTTGCTCATCGAATTAACGTTGAACCAACGTCAGATACGTCATTCTTTCAAAACTAACGGAAAATCAACTTGAAATCAATGCGTTGTTTCAACGTTATGAAAGCAAACCAATTTTCGATTTTCATTTAGCTTTGAAGAATGCCGCGTCTGACGTTGGTTCAACGTTAATTCGATGAGCAAAATCAACGTCGTTTCAATGTCATGAGAGACGTCGTTTCCACGTTGATTCAATGTCAGTTTGCTGTCTGGGTAGCTAATGTTTTGCAAAGGTATCATTATGTTATGACTACTTGTTGAGGCACATGACTAATTGTTGAGTAATATGTCATGTTATGGGTTTTATAAAGTAGTAAGACAGGCAGGGATCAACAACACCAGTAAACAGCTGGGGCAGTGGAGAAAAGGCAGAGACAAACCAGATGAAGGAGCAATGGTCAGGGCAGGCGGCGAGAAGCAAGGTCCAGTAACAATCCAAGTTGAGGCAGGCAGAGAACGATCAGAAATGGAGTACACATTCCAAGGTCAAGACAATGAATAAACCACAGTGAAAACCACTCAGAATGACAGCCAGGAAAGTCAAGACTTCACACTGGTGTGGTGTGTGGAACTGGTTTATATGCATGTGTGTAAACGAGATGCAGGTATGTGTAATCAGCAGAGTGCAGGTGTATGGTGTTTGGCATAATCATTCCAGGGAGGTGCATGATGGGAAATGTAGCCTGTGATAATCCAGGCAGTTTGTGGCTAATCGTGACCTTGCTGATGTAGTACACTCTAAAAAATGATGGGTTGTTTTAACCCAATTTTGGGTCAAATATGGACAACCCCGAAATGTTGGGTTAAAAATGTAATGTAAAAATTTAACCCAACGGCTGGGTTAGTCCCAAGTCCAAAGTTGGGTTAAAATAACCCAGCATTTTTTAGAGTGTAATAATTAATTACGGTTTAGTTCTTCATGAGTCACACATTAGCTCATGACTGTCTGTGCATTAGTTAAACATGAATTAATGTATATTAGTTTGCCCGTATTGTAAAGTGTTACTTAAATTTTTACAGAACTTTAAGATCCCAGATGATAAATTTAATGAAACATTTTTAGCAAGACATATATATTTTAGCAAGACAAATGTTTATATATATATATATATATATATAGGCTATATATATATATATATATATATATAGAGAGAGAGAGAGAGAGAGAGAGAGAGAGAGAGAAATACACACATAAAATAATGTTATCATTTCATATATTTTAATGTATTCATGTGATGAGAAAGCTGAATTTTCAACAGCTATTACTTCAAATGTCTTTAGTGATTCTTTTTCTGCCCAAGAAACATTTCTTATTATTATTAATGTTGAATAAAAGCCTGTTTAATATTTTTACTCATATATATTTCAATACTCATAGGGTTCCTGACACATTTTGGATGGGCTCAAAAATGTCACAGAAAACAAATATTCCTAATTATTTTATATTTTCACAAAGTTTCTATTTATTCTATTCCCAGTTGGAATATTGTGTTTTTTAACTGTATTGTTATCTCAATACATTCTTAATGAACGGACAGCTCAGGCAGCGTTGCACAATGTACTGTATGCAGCAGAAGGCAGAATGTACCATTACAATGAGCGTTCTGAATTATTTTTAATTTCAAGAAGAAAAACATATATTGTGTCCTTCTGAGTACTTATTACAATATACACTTGCATTACAAGTGAAACAACTGTTATCAGTAGAGAGAAATATACACATGTCGGTAGTGTTTTCAGGCAAGACAAGTTAATTAATAATACAGAGCAGCAGCGGAAAGAGGCAGGCAGTGTAATTTGAGTTTAATCTCTAATGTGAGGAAATGACATTCAAAGTTATTCTTCAGTGTTTCCGTCCGCCTTCAACAGGAAGCTCAGGACTTACTGATATTAAATATTTCTTTTCTAAATGACTTAGAGCCTTGCGTTATTGGTATCAAATATTGATGGACCATATTAAAACAAGAATATTGCTAAAATAATAACATCTCTTAACAACCCTTCGGTTACAGGAAACAGGATGAGGAACTCCATAAGAGCAACATAGACATCAGAGCAGCATGAAGTATTTTCCAGACGTTTTGATATGCTTGAGGAAAGATGTAACTTTTTTTTCTTTGATCCGAGAATAACTTCAGTGTTGACAAGTGGGTAATGGTTTTAGGTTTGACTATGACAAAATGAACTCACGTCTTGCTTTCATATCGTGCCATAGGCTTTGGCTTCGTATGAGTTCCCATAGCAAGGATTACTGTCTCAGTGGTTGACAGTAAAATATTTCAACCAGACTTACTGTATTGTCGACTACGGATACAAAACTGATACTGGGGAGCTATCGCAGAGAGCCTGGTGCAATTGTTTTTGCGCCTGTCAAAGTGAACAGACAACCAAACCTTCACGGCGAAAGCCTGGTAGGATCTTCTCAGATTACAGTGCCTCTGTAGAAGACGTTAGAACAATGAATTGCAAAGAAAACATTTTCCTACAAATAAAAAATGATGACAATTTGTTTATCCACTCCCTGCTGGCAGAGATGTATAATAAGACATGTGAATGTTAAGCAGAAGAGGATATAGACCCTGGAATAACTGTTTAGTTATCCATGGCAGATTCACAGCGGTTTGTTGTCTCATGTGCTGAGCGAAACAAATCACTTCATAATATGCAGTGGAGGATGGCAGGAGTAAATCTGAGGCTTTGAGAGAATGATGAACACACATATGAGTGCTCACAGACTCCACGGTGAAAGCTGCAAAGTGCATCCTGAGGGTCTGCCTCTAAACGCCCACTGTGCCCTCCATTAGCAATGAATCGTAGTTAGTGTTCATTAGGACTCAGATGCCTCTCCGCGGGTTGGTGGGTGCCACTAGTGTAGCGCATTGATCATGATGTGTTTGGGAGCTGGCTGCGACTGAGTCCTACCCTCTGCCCACTGTGAATTGTAAATCAATATGCCAAATTATTTCTTTACTAATCCTGAGCTGGGTGCCAACTGCCAAGTAAAGGGAAACAAAAAGGTGACATGTTGTTAAAAGGTAAAATCTAATTCAAACATTTTGTTTTTGACCAGACTGGAGTGAAGGAGAAATCTGCCGAGGGTTGTCAATGGAGAAAGATTCAACCGCTCAAAAAATTATATGTTGGCTTTAATTATTATTATTTTTTCGTCAACAGGTTCCACATAACTGAATTACGTTAAACAAACATAATTTGTACTAATAACTTCAACATCATGGAATTAAGCAATTTTAAATTTCCCAATATAAGTCGTCTCAATGTGAATTTTTAAAGGCTTCCTGACATGATTCAGGCATTTTATTATATTCATTCATCCATTTATATTTATATTTATATTATATTTATATTTAATTCAGTGACATTTTATTAAAGTGATAGACTATTTGCTGGCAGCTAGTAGCACATATTAGCATCTTGAATGCTAAGACTTACATGCTCCTTCATCCAAAGCAATAGAAAATAATGAAATCAGTCAACAGCCGAACAAAACACTCCACTCTTCTCCACAATGGTAACCCAATGTAATTTAAATCGTTTAATAATTCCAATGTAATTTAACATTAAACACTGTTGCACACTATCAAGTCTTTTCCAAATTTCTCAAAAATAAAAAACACAAGATAACACTTAATTTTAACATTTATTCTCTCTTAATTCAACAACTCTATCCCTCAGCTAGGGATTTCCCAAACCTGTTCAGTGCAAATCCCGCTCTGCAGCCAGTTTCGTTAAGGGTTAAGGTGTGAGATATGTTTAGGGTTTTGTATAGTATTTTGCAGGCATCATCACAATGATTGGCATGACCAATGCAATCTTTGAGAGCTTCCACTTAACTGATTTAGGGGGAAACAATATCACACACTAAGTCTTCAAGTAGCTAGGTATGGGTGCAGACCGGAGATCTCCAAAGTGGGGCGTAAACTCCTTCAAAAGGGGTCTCCACATGCAAAGACTTGCGCCACTGGTTCTCGCTCTTGTCATTGACTCACATTTCAAAATATAAATTTGTAAATTTCACAATTTATGTTTTATCTCAAATAAAAAATTATTTTTACATGTGGGAAAGTTGTCTTAATGCTTTATTTTAAGCGACGGGGGCATCGAGATTCGACCCGCTTGAGATTCACAGGTTGCACGATCCCGGGCCGTCATACAACTGACGCTTTACCTTTAACGTCAGTTAGGTGACGGGTTAGGTTAGGGTTAGGTTTAGGTCTGGGGTAGAGTTAGGATCCCATAACCTCATCTACCGACGTTTAAGGGGGCCCTAAAAAGGCGAATATTGACGTATGGTCAAAAGACGTCCCAAAACGTCAGTTATATGACTTTTTGGGCCGAGAATGTGTTGGGTTTAAGGGTAGTGACGCTGGGTCCCATTGTCTGGTGAGGTCTGGTTGGGGAGTTACAGACAAAATGGTATGGTTTAGGGGTTAGCACTTGTTGTAGCACTATGTATTATAAGCACTGGGATTAAAATGGCCAATGAAACATTTAGAATCGGCTATGCACTGAACTGGTTTGGGGGGAATCACACATGTATGTCATGTGTCAGTCAGTCAATAGGAGAAGCCACGCCCTAATTTTGAAATTTGGAAAAAAAAAGAAAAAAAATCTGCTCTTAAGAATGAATTGTTCACAAATCAAATGTCACAAACATTTTGTTTTTAAATTAAATATATGAAGTGAAGTAAAATATTGTGCTTTGAAATGTAGTGAAAGATCCCCAAAATTAAAATCTTGTAGCTATTGTAACGTTAAGTAGGCCTGGCCTAATGTAATAATAGTTAACTACATGTACTTACTATAGGGTTAAAGATTGGAGTTTGGTTTAGGGTTAGTTGCATTTAATTTAGTCATACTGTGTAACGTAAGGATGCTGTAAAATAAAGTGTTACCAAATTAATTAATAAATAAACAAACACACTCATTAATGTCCACCGTTGTTGCTTGTAACATAATATGTGTGCCAAAAGAGTCAGATAACATTAGTGAAAAAAAATCAGATAACCTTCAGGAGGGAAGAGGTCAGACACAATAAGCAAATGCTAGTGCACCATCCCTCACAAAAGAGAATACATTTGAATATAATGAGAGACAGTGCATGAAATTACACATTTATTTATAGAAGGACTCCTAGTGTCTAAATGTCGTTTCATTTAAATAGAGGCTAAACTAATGTGCTCTAAACCATAGATGAATTGCCAGTAGCATTCAGATCAACGTTATGAGCGATGATGATGATGGTTTAATAAATCTCCTCAATGACTGGCGATGCTGCTTTTGATATTGACACTTTATGGTTGACATTTTCTAGTGCACTAAAAATCACACTTAGATGCTCTTGGTGAAGATGGTGAACTTGAACACTGCATCAGAGATAAAACCCACATCATTGTCAAGTCAATAACAGCAGTTTTGAAGGCCCCTAAAATCAATCAAGACTGAAGTTATCTGCCAGAGGAATATTCACAAGCTATTGATGTCTCTCAGCTGCTCACAACCATGCTGTCCATAATAAAAGGCATGATATGAGGGATGTAATTCAGTGATAGAGATAAAAGCCTCAATGATTTGATCACATGTCTCCTCCTCGGGTGATATAAAGATGTCCTGGTCACCCTGAGTGCTTACGCAGCACAACTCACTTATGCAATACATTTTGATCATCTTGCACTGTCAGGCCAGTCTCAGGACCCATTTCATTATAGGTTAATTTTCATATTCCAATGCTGCCATGTTCCTGAAGCAAATGATGAATTGCCTGAGATCTTTGTGAGGTGATTTCTACAGCCCCTCGAGGATCGACTGAATGACAGATATAGAGGAACAAGAGTGTTTCTGACAGCTTATTACACCCGCAAGCAGGGGTCTAATAAGGTAAACAAAAAAAGTCCTGCATATTCAATGAACAGCCATGAATGCAGGAAATACCAGATGGTATCCACCTAATTCATTCCTGATTAGACAAAGAGTGGGAGGACTCCTGAAATGAATGTAAAATTGCTATTGTTATTCAGGTTATGCAACGTCTCCACAACAATGAGGCTGATCTGGCAGGAATGAAGTGTAAACTAAAGATTAGATTAGAACACGCTCAGAATATTTGGAAGAGGTCAACATAAACAAGGTTGGATTGTCATTTAAGCATTTATCAGACTTTTTAAAGACACTTTTATTTATATATTCATGGAAATTGTTATCATTTTATCATAATTATTTTTCATTTCAGTGGATTTTGGTTAATCTGCTGTTGTAGGCTGGCTCTGGAACTTTGAAATAACTGAAATAATATGACCTGGAACTACGTCATTGTTGTCCGTTTACTAAAAAAAAACGTATTAATACTAGATATTATTATTAATAACTGGCTGCACGTACAGGCCTCCTTGGTGTTTGACGTCACACGAGTCCCCCTAGTGGATGAAAGAGAGACATACCGGTACTTATTTCTTACCTTATGCAGACAAACTTTTTGTCATGGTATAATTCGTTATTTGATTGTTGAGTGGACTTTTTTTAATGTCAACATGGTATATCATATTCTTTACCAAGAAAAAGCCCCAAGAGAACATCACCAAAAGTCGCATATAAAAGATTCAAGAATTTTTCCAGCAGCGCTAGTGTGGAATCAATAACTAAACAAGGCACATTTCAAATACCTGTCTCATGTTTATGTTCATATCATGTTTCTTTTCTTTGACAAAATTACAATTACAATTAAATTAGGGTGGTTCTACACAGAGGAAAGTATTCTCTATTTGTAGCAACCTAGGCACCAACACATAGTATCAGAACTTTATTCTTTTGGATTTGTCTGCAGCTTTCAAATGTCAACATCCAAGCTGGCAGTATGTGAGTCAGCTCTTTGATATCTACTCCACCTGACAAACAGGTCAAGTAAACTCGCCCTCCACTGCATCCTTCGTCACATGGATAGCCTACTACTTCAAGGTTCAGGATTTGGACCCATATTCGATATTATTCTGCTATCTATTGATTCTCTGTTTCTTCATCTGGAATCTCAGACAGAATCTCTGCATGCCTCTCTGATATATTAGTCTCTTGATGATTTACACAAGACTGATCTCTGATTTATAGCCATGCCCTTTATATTTCCGTCAGAGGTCACACAGTCAATGCAGCTATTTCAAAGCTCACTTTCATTGACCACATTACAACAACTGCCAGGTTATACCACTTTATGCTCCATGATGTAAGGATATGAGGCCAACAGCAAACATTTCATGGCTACGTTACCCATACATCACTAGGGCTATCTCACGTTGCTAACAAAAAAAAAAGTTAAATATTTATATATTTTATTTTTTCCCTCTTTTACATGTTAAATAGATCAATTTACGTATTAGATACACATATAGGCTAAATATGTATGGTCTTTTTTTTTAATGTCAGTGGATCCCCCCTTTAAAGTAGCCTTCCTATATTTTAGAGACACAGAAAAACAGTAAAAACAGCGGACTGAAAAAAGCATGTTTTTATTCTCGCGAAAATGTTTTTTTATATGTATTTTAGATGAAAATCATATACCATTTACATTTTAATATATTTATTAGGCTTATCAATATATTTTCTTTATACATTTTTTGTAGGCTATATTTGAAAATAAATGTAAAACTGTTTATCCATATGAGGTTAGGTATTCTCAAGTATCTTGGCAATATTTAACGTGATTTCTGCATTTTATTATTGAGTCACAGGCTGCTACATGATATATTTTTTCTCTCTAATTACTAAATGATGGACATGAATTGAGATTTCAACCGCCAGAGGGCAGCATATAACAAAAATCCAATCAGAGGTGCTGCACTGTCAGAGCCACTTGAGAAAATATTTCTCTGAAATATCTGGTGAACTTATGAGTCATTTCGTCAATTTTACACACTAAATAGGCCTAAGCATTATTTAACAGTCCATAGGCTACTATGGACATGAAAGGAGAAAAGAGGAGAGTGAAAAACAAGAGATAAGGAGTAACCTTGGGACGTGTCTCATTGTCTCAACTCATGTGATTGGTTGAAAGTTCTTTTGTGTCTTTAGTTCCACTATAAAAGCTCTGCTAACGGTATCTCATTGTCAGCTTGGAATAGTCTACTGCGCTCCATAGGATTCTACAACTCATCATGATTTTTAAGCAATGGATTAACATATCTGGATTTTACCACTTATAAATTCCGAGAAAGTATCCTGTCTGGCTTTAGAATATCTGATTATCATCAATTTCAAGAGGACTTTTTCTTCTGTTGGACACATTTTTGCGCACACTGTACACTATGGCAAATGCTTGCGTACAGTTCACGGGTTTTGTGATGAGTTTTCTTGGTTGGATTGGGCTTATCATCGCCACTGCCACTAACGAATGGGTAGTTACTTGTAAATATAACATGAACACCTGTAAGAAGATGGATGAACTGGAGGCAAAAGGTTTGTGGGCAGACTGTGTGATCTCAACTGCCCTGTATCACTGCAGCACACTCACGCAGATCCTCGAGTTACCAGGTACGTGTGATATCATTTATTAATAACAGTAAATACAACAGAAATGTTCTAGCTTCTTTTAGGAGAAAAGATGAAAACGGGTTCAATTCAGTTTCCAATATTTAATACACATGCAGCATACTATTTACTTTATTAAATAAAATGAAATATTGCTGGTCATGTACAAAATATGTATGCAATAGGCTATTTCACAAATTTAATTGGTTACATTATTTAAAATTTTAAATCTGATTATGTTTTTAAATATAAAATTAGATTTTCATATAGTATGTAGCTATTAAACCTATAGTATTTTTACATTAGCCATCTATAAATTATATAAATTATTTCCTATTCAAAACAACTTTTTTTTTTATAAATATATTTTATAATATAAATCATTAAATTACAATATGATTCATTGAATTTTATTATCACTGTGAATTCGAGAATTCAATTATTCTGTTCTTTCTTTTAAGCGTACATCCAGACGTCTCGAGCACTAATGGTCACAGCATCGATTCTCGGATTGCCTGCTGTAGCGCTCGTGCTCATGTCAATGTCCTGTATTAACCTTGGAAGTGAACCAGAAAGCGCCAAGAACAAACGATCAGTGTTTGGTGGAATCCTAATAATGCTGACTGGTAAGACTCTATTTTTATTTCTTAAATTAAGGTCATATTACGCTTTAAAAAAGGCCTACTGTTCCCATAGAATGCATGATTTCTATTGTTTAACTCTTTGAGTGTATCTTTCTTGCTCACCCAGACAGCAACATAGTGCCGCCCAGATTCGGGCCACATCTGATACGCGTGGAATCCACATGTACCGGATGTGGCCCGGATCTGGGCCATTGTGGCTTAATGCAAAATATAACCATAATAATAAAAAAGAATATTTGTTTGCTAATAGTGTGTCTTTTCTTCCTCAGCTTTTTGTGGCATCGTTTCCACTGTGTGGTTTCCCATCGGAGCCCATCACGAGAGAGGTTTGATGTCATTTGGCTTCTCCCTGTATTCTGGCTGGGTGGGAACTGCACTTTGTTTGCTCGGAGGCTGTATGATCACCTGCTGTTCAGTGGACACCCCTGCCACATACACTGACAACAACAGATTCTACTACTCCAAACAGGGCCCCGCCCATCCTGGCCAGCCCTCCACTAACCACGCCAAAAGTGCTCACGTGTGAGCTTCGGGATTACTGCTCAGATCAGATCCCTAGTCTCTTTCTTCCCTGTCTCCACTGTTTCTTGTTTCAACTATGTCTATCTACAGTGGTGACTCTTTGGATAGTTATCGCACAGCTGAACTCTAACCCTTTGACTCAGCAGCAGGGTTACAAGAAGTAACCGCTCTGAAGGATTTATTGTTGAAAGGGTCTTCAGTACAATGTGTCATTTTAAGTCTTATTTTTATAGTGGGATACTAACAGTATTACCAAGATGTTGTTTTTATTCTAAATCTTTCCGTTTTTTTCAGTCTGTTTGTACAGCTATCTTTTCATTTTGATTGATTTCAGAATAGCCGCCCAAGCCAAATTGCACCAAAGCAGTTACCATTTAGCAATATTATTTATTGTAATACTTGTATGCAGTTTTTATGATGTTTTTTTTGTAATAAACAATGTTTACCATGTGAAAATGTCTGTGAAAATGTTTTTTGATTATAGGTTGCGTCATTTTTATAAATAAAACCCTGCTGGTAAAATGAACCAAATTGCTTTTCACATGACTGTCTAATTGTCAAACACAAAATCTGCTGTCAGATGCCCAGGCAGGTGCAGTGCATCATCCTTAAACCTCTCATTCATTCTCACTAAAAGCACTTGAGACACACATACAATTCAGGCGCCCAAGACATGTACGTGTATCGATTTCTCCATGTCTAACGAGAAGCTCGTCCCATTACGACTGATGGCCAACCATGACGGGCAGATTAAAGGTTAATGGTCGCAATCAGCCATGAAGGAAGATTTATACTCTGGTTTTGTTTTCTGGTTGGGGTCCTTGAACTGAATGTTTCCTGTTCCACTTGTAGGCATACAGTCGAAAATGGCTGAATACTGAGGATATAAGCAACATGTGAATGTTTTTGTACATCATGTGAAAAAATTAAATCACTTTCTTAATCACTAAAGTATGATTTATGAGGGGTGCATTTTAGATGTCAAATATTGCTTCTTATTTGAAGGTCTTCACCGTTCAGTCTTTGGTTAGAGGTAGTTTGGGGTGAAGGAAATTCAATGAATTGAAAAATTGCATCGGTCTTTATAGTATTTTTCTCTTCCGAATATGCAAATGATGACCTAAAAGCAGAGGGAGAGAAAGAAATGCAAAAATTGACCTGAACTAGCAAGAAACAGGAAGTTGAATGTCATGATGTTAATCCAGCCTTCATTCCTGTTTATAACTGGAGAAAAAAAGGTTTAGCATTTCCTTTTTAAAGGGTCACGAAACAAACAAACAACAAAAAACAAACAATAATGATGTTGTAAATTATGCTGCACATAATAGAAATTATTTAAAGATTAAATTAGATCATTTAGGAATGTTTGGCCAATTTTAGTAATCCTGTGTCATGAACAAATGAGTCTCCCTGCATAAATGGGTAGGCCTGATTCCACTGGCTGAAACGCCTTAGCCACATTGAGTCCCTGGTAAGAAACACACTTGGCTTATGAAATGTTGCTTTAACTGTGTGAATATGACTGCAATTGCATTTACAATTATGTTGCTTATGATTTCACAAAGCTATAGACTGTCAAATTAAATGTCTATTGCTTTAAATGCTTAGCATTCTAGCTTAGCATACCTTTAGCCTGTTAGCCTGCTAGCTTTATAAATCTATCATATTTGATCATTTGTTAAGATCATGCAAATAATAAAATGTGAAGCTACACTTTTTATATATTTAATATATATTTCATTTAAAATATATTTAATAAAATACAACAGCCACAGTAGTGCTAAAATCAGAGAACCGATAGCAAACAAGATACAATTACAAAAAGTGGCAACCCATTTGTGAGAGGGGATCTGATTGTTCATAACACCGGATTTGTATTTTTAAGTCAGCATCAACAGGATGTGACATTTTCATGAACTAGAAAGGCCGATTTGAGCAATTTTTAAAACTGACGAGAACTGATTGTGCTGAAACAAGGCGTTTCATGGCCCTTTAATGTTCTTTGTAACTCAGGAAAGTATCTCCATTTGAACAAACATGACAACTTCATTTACTAGCCAAAAATTATTCAAGTAATCATATTCTAATGTGGTATTTTTAGCTTGTCTGGTTTTTCCGTGGAAAACTGATACTACTGAGCATAAAAATGACAACGTTGTATATTTGTTACCTGATACTCTAGTACAAATTGTTACTGATTATGAGACAGACCTTGAACTGACCAGAAAAATCAGCAGTTTCCAGAATGTTCTGAAAACACCGAATGGCTTCTTACAGGAAATGTCGGATTATTTGTGCAGTGAGTTGATATCACCTTTTGCATAAGGATTAGTGCGAGTAATAAAGCAACTACTGGGTATTGCATAAGCTTAAAAGTGCATAATATTTTTTTAAATATGTGTTTTAAATATATCAGGAAAATATAACCATTTACCACACAGCATCCTCTCATCCAGGATCAGCACCAGGATATTTTGCATCAGGAAAAGGGGAGGCTTCCTCCCAAACAGATGACGACAAACAATATAAGGACATCACATTTAAATTTGATTCAGGCTGATGAGAGATGACACAAATGACGTCCTATGAGTGCCTCATAGGAATAACACTTATGAAGACCCTGCCACAAAAGGAGGGTGCTTCTGGTTGTGTCGATGCCTGCACCATACAGACAGAAGGGTCTGATCTGTATGAATTGAACATAACAACATGTTTTGAGATCTCCAAACCATATTGTACCACATCGACCACCATTGCAGCAATGATAATGGAACAGTACGTCCTGATCTGTTCATCTCATTCCTCTGCATAGCCAGCGGCATAGCCCATCCCAGTATGACCATGTTTGTTTTGTGCTCAGGTACGACCCTCGGATCGCTGTTATTCTAGGCTCACCGCTCCACGCCACAGGAAACAGAGCGGGCCTGCAATGCAATGCTTACATAAGCCACCCATGTGAGGATTTTTATTACTTCTGATTCCGGGTTGTGTGAGACAGCCTTAAAGCGAAAGGAAAATCAAGAGTCACGCTTATCTGATCTGCAATAAATGACTTTCATTGTTGCATGGAAGCAATATTAACATCTCATTACACAGTGCAACGGGAGAGCAAAACCACAAGTAGAAGAAACAATAAATAGATTCTTTAAAAAAATCATTGAAACCAGAATACATCCACTTCATACCAAAATATACAGAAGAAACAAAGATCAGATTTGCAAGGGCAGCCAATCTCCACATTTCCTGAACAAATACCGAACAAACTATGATAGCAGGAAAGATAGATCACAAAGTACAAACACTGTACCTTTTCTCAGAGACGAATAACAAATAGTAGCTATCTTTAAAAGCAACAGAGATTTCTGATTTTTTTTTCCAGATAGATTTTTAATAAAATATTTCTATATGTAGATTCTAATCTTACTCAAAGGGGTAGTTTCATCCACAAATGAAAATTCTGTCATCATTTACTCATCCTCATGTCGCTCCAAACATGTATGACTTATACTTAGCACAAAAGAAGATATTTTTAAGATTTCTTTTTTTCTTTTTTAATGGGGTCCAAAACAACATCATTTGACCCCATTGTCTTCCATTCTATGGACAAAAAAATATATCTTATAGGTTAGGAGATAAATAAAGATTATGACAAAATGTTCATTTTTAATGAACTACTTCTTTAAAACCTTGCTCTTCTTAAGCCTATTCTTGTGTTATAACATTAAATGAAATCTATTAAATCAAAACCCAAACGTCTCCAGTTATGTTTTTTAGTCTAGAAAGAGGCCATTAAAAATATATGCTTTCGCCACTTGTCTTCAGAAATTCGTCTGAACCGTAAGAGAGCCCACAAAACACCACTGGCGGTGGCTACACTACCCTGACAGAGAACCTGAAGGTATGAAATGCCTGTAAAAAAATACTTCTCTTCGATATCTCACATCTCCACACTCTTATAAGGTGTTCTACTATTTTGTCTGATACAGTAAACGAAGGATGCAGACTTTGGCTTGCTTTGTAAACAGAGGCCACTCAGGACGAGGAGCGTTTGAGGGGTGTACGATGGGCAGGCTGCTACCCTCGTCTCTCAGAATGCTACATTTGAGAGTTACATCAAGTCTTTCAACGGTCACCACACATGCAAATACTCACAGACATAGTTTTACTCTGGGCCCCGTACGTCTGAACATGCTATACATTCAGCAAAATGCCACGGCGACAAGAATCACATCATAGACCAAATGCAAGGAACAAAACCAACCCAGGCCCCAAAATTGAGCTCTACACGCTGTGAGATCTAAAAAGAAATAGTTTGACTCAATAGAGTAGTGCTTTATAGGACTCAAAGCCTGCAAATCATTTATGGCAACTCAATCTTTAGTTTTTTTTTTTTGTTTGTTTGTTTCTAAATATTTGTCACAAACACAAGAGGGGAAACACATTTAAAGCAATATGGCAGGATGTGCTCAGAGTGTCTTCCGCATGTATGGATTTGAGGCCTGGCTTGGTTTTTTTTTTGGTTTTTTTTTGTTTTCGGCTGGCAGAGCTGTACAGATAGAGTTGGTCTGGACAGATTGGTGAATTATGGGAGAGGAGGGAACAGCAGAAGAGCACATCCAGATTCAAAATTCACAACGCTCTCCACCACATGCAAATTCCCCTTCTGTTTTCCTAAATCACGTCTCCTTTTTTTTTCAACGGACACACTGACCAGCCGAGAGACACAAATCGTACTGTGGTCACACCGTGGGTATTTACACAGAGCGGCCTGCTTGCAAGGATGAAGCGGAGTCACTGGCACATAGGATGAATGGATGGTCGGTTGTGACACGTGACAGCTGACAGGCACCTTCAGCGGGAAAACAAACCCATGGATATGTCGACATCAACAGAAATGACAAACAAACAAGCATGGACATCTTGATGGCCATATTTAAAGCACACACTGACAGATGAAGGCACTATTGCAAGCAAAGTCCAATTACTATTTGTAAAAACCTACGGTCCAAACCTCACTTGGGCTAGATGTTTGAGTGGAAGAGAATGAGGCCTTTGATTCTGTGGGGGTCTAAGTTTTTATCATATCATTCCTCATCGTATCATCTATCTTTGCTTCTCAAACTAACCTTTTTGTATGCGAGAATGAAATTAAGAAACAGCTGCTGACTGAATAGCTAAAGTGTGCAAATAGCTTTAAGTGTTTTAAGGGCTACGTATGGGAATTTTTCAGCTGGTTTTACAGTATATCGACCCCACATAAAGACAGTGTCGAGGCTAATAGAGCGGAAGTGATCTGTGAACGGACTGAAAGATTGTACAGCTTGTTTAGGGAAAACTGTGGGACTGTGATAAATAACAGGGCAGTAATAAACTACAGGCCAGATAATGAATCTCGTGCTAAAGTAGTTAGTGTAATTTGGTCGGAGGGACTGTTGCTTTCAAGAGAAACATTAGATTATACATATTTAAGTGCTGAAGAGTTCAGTAAAATGATTATAATGAGATATAAAACTGTAAAATAATTTAAAAACAAAAAGAATTTTAGGTGCTATAGGTGGTTAAAAAAGAAAGCTCAAAAGCCTTCTAAATGTTAAATCCCATCCTAAACGTTCACATTATCCAATTAGTAGTAAAAAAAGGGCTGTAAATGAAGGAATAAACGTCAAATAAAAACTCATTGCAGAGAGACATAACAATCTAGCCCAAGGGTTCTGCAGTTGTCGGCAGACGAGTACATTCAGATTACATTCTCATTCCAAAGGATCGTCCAAATCATCGTCGACCACCAGCGCCTCAAAGGCCGGACTAGGTTTGCTAGCTTTGCTTTTGGCCCTGCTGTGTGAGGAGGAAGAGGAGGTCCTGTGGTTGTCCACCCTGTCCTGGCCGTCAAGCCGAGGCTCACTCTGCTCCTGCTGTTTCTGTTGCCCACCTCTGCCCTCATGGGAGCCCAAGCTTTGGTATGGCCCTCCATCTCCTGAAGGATATAGATCGTCATCCACGGCAAAGTTGTCATCCACGCCCACGTCATAGCGCTGGTATGTGCTAGCATGGGCTTCCTCCTCTCGCGCCGTGATCTCTAGGGTGCTGTTCCACATGCCGTAGCCGAAATAGATTAAAACACCTGCAGAGACGAATACACAGAGACAACACAAACAGTGCACACACATCCATAAACGAATGCACAGATGTAATTGATCAGTGTTTTCCCTCAGTTCATTGACAAAAGAAACATAAAAAAACACAGCAAATGATTGAAAGTGGAGAGCATGTGGGTCATTCCTGTCATGCAATAGTTTAGAACTGTAAAATTTTATTGTAAAATCAATATGATTTTGTTGTCATTTAAGGATTAAGGTTGTCATTTTTACTATACTTTCAGAAATATGATCTGGTTAAGCTCAAGAAATTCAACTTAGTTAATGATAACATTATTATTTACACAACGGCAAAAAATTTACATTTTGAAAACATATATATATATATATATATATATGTGTGTGTGTGTGTGTGTGTGTTTCGTTTTTTTTTTTTCATAAAATATATTTAGAACGCAAAAACAATACACTGATCACCAATTAAAACCATATTTACATTTTTGTTGTAAAAAATTCAATTAGGTAAAGGAAAAAAATTAATCACTTGCAATTTGTATTATATTATTTAGAAATCTATTAAATTTAGTCAATGGTCATTCAATGTTTTTGAGTTTAATACAACTGTTCAAAAGTATAGAATTTGTTTTTAAATGTTTTTGAGAAAAAAAACATTCGCCAAAAGGCTGTATTTATTTGATTAAAAAACACAGTAAAAACAGTAATGTGAAATATTATTACAATTTAAAATAAATGTTTTGTATTTTAATACATTTTAAAATGTAATTTATTCCTGTGATCCTTCAGAAATGATTTTAATTATGTTTTATTAATGTAGTTCGGGAGGAACACGTCAAAATGAGCTACTCTAGTGTCTCCAGCTGTCTACAATCAGTAATCACAAATACTAGTATCACCAGCTGTCTACAATCAGTAAACATATCTACCCAATCAGCACAAAGGCAAACCATATATAAGCACAGTCAAAACTCACACCCCGTCTCATCAGACTCTCCAGGTCACTTCCAAAACCTAGGGGAATACTCTGCGTTCGGGCCATTTACCAAGATCAGAGCCCTCTCCCCAGACAGCACGCCAAATACGTTTACCAATTTAATCTATCCGACTGATTTGTGAAGTGTGAACTCGTGAAATGCTTATTTATTGCTTAAAAAACATTTCCTATTATTATCAATGTTGAAAACAGTAACATTACGGTAATATTTGTGTGATACATTTTTTCAGGATTCTGAAATTATTTGGAAAATAAACCTTTTGTAACATTATAATGTCTTTACAGTCACTTTTGATGAAGCTGAATAAAGTTTCGGTTACTGACCCTAACCTTAAGTTTGAATGGTATACAGTAAATGAAACCACCCTGCATTTCAGGAATGACCCATGTCAATAAGATGCTGCCTGTATCAACACGCCCATTTAAATTAATATCGAAACTCACCCACGAAGCACCATACGCCAAAACGGATCCATGTGATAGTGGAGAGCTTGAGCATAAGGTAAATGTTTACAAGCATGGCAGAGGCCGGGACAAAGGGAACGCAGGGAGCCATGTAGGGCAGGCGCTTAGGGTTCTCCGGCTGCTGAATGATGATGAAGATCAAGAGCGTGATGACCAGAAGCAGCAGCACCAGTAGCAGCACGGCCCACCACTGGCCGTCAGCTATCTGACCTGACCCGAAGATGATGAGGGAGCAGAAGCAGAAGATGAGGATGAAGAGCAGAATGACGCAGCGAGTGACGACCCGGCCGGTGACCACAGTGGGGCGGTCCATCTTGCCCGGCAGGCCGAGCCGAATGCGCATGGTGTAATAGCGAGGCCCCAGCAGCTTCTTCAGCTTCAGAAGGTACACGCTGTCCGTCTCATCTGACTCAATGCCTGACGACATGTCCACGGTGCCGTAGTTGGGGTGACTGGCAGTGTAGGTGGACTTGTCAGGCTTACCAATCAGCATCTCGTTGTCTCCCAGAGACGGCAGGTTCTTGGCTCCGCAGGTGTTTGTGGCGGCTCCTCCATAATCATCACCCTCACTGACCGGCGAGCAGGCTTCCTTCTCGCACTCGGCCAGCACCCCCTCCTTACGTTTCGAGTTCTGCTCGGAGAGGAAGTTGACGAATCCGTGGATGTCTCCTTCAGGCTGGTAACGCAGCAGAAGCACACACACCGACACGAGCGTGTAGGCTAGCAGAGTGCCGATGGACATCATCTCGATCAGGTCCCTCAGACTGACGAGCAAAGCCAAGAGAGCAGAGAGGAACCCCGACACCACACAGGCCACTGCAGGAGTCTCCGTGTACGTGCTCACATTAGCCAGGAACCTGAAACATACAGGTTGTGCACATGACACCTTCAGTCCTCCAATCACAAGAGAGCAGAGCTATATACAAGCACAAATGGGGTCTAAACAGAATTTGGATAAGGTCAAAAAAGCACATACATTGGAAGTGTGAAGCTAATCCCTCCTGACACCTAAAAAGACTTGACTACTGTCAATCAACGAGATGTACTAAAACGAAAGATTTAAATTTTGTCAGATATGTGTGGCTAGAAAACTGTCTGAATAAACATTTTGGAAAAGTGCATTTATAGAGTATAAGTTTGGGTCAGTAGGATTTTTTTAAGAAACAAACACTTTTATTCAGCAAGGATGCACTAAATGGATTTAAAGGGAGAGTAAAGACATTTATTATATTACAAAACAAGTCTATTTCAAATAAATGTAAAAATAACAGTTCAATAGTTTTTTTGAACTTTCGATTTTTCAATGAATCCTGAAATAAGTCTCAAGCAGCAGAACTGTTTTTAACATTGAAAATAAAATGAAAAATTTGCTGAGCACCAAATCAGACTGCTAAAAATATAGCTTGGCCATCACAGTAATACATTGAATTTTGAAGTATATAAAGCTCGAAAACAGTTCTTTTAAATTGTAACATTTCACAATATTACTGTTTGATTGCAGCCTTGGTGAGCATAACAGACAAAATCATTAAAAAATATTACCGACCCAAAACTTTCGAATTGTAGTGGCAGCATTATGTGAAGCACATTTTCTACAGGTATTCCACTAAAAAGTTTTTCTGCTCAAAACTGAGATTAAAATGTGAATGTACTTTTTTGTAGTCTTTTATAATTTTTAAATACTTTTTCATGCTTTTTAAAGGGGACGACCCTCCCTTTGAAATCTGATGACGAGTGTTGACATGAGATGCATTTGAGACGCTTTGAGAGATCTTACTTCCAAGTGTAAATGCCAGTGTATCTTGCCTGACCACTTTTGAACACGTGACGGGTGTACAGATGTTCATACCATGTGTAAACAGGGATGAAACATCCAAACATTCAATTTATCAAAGTCTTACCACATATCCATTATACTAGCTTTGATTTTAAATGTCAGGGCATTTCTTTTGAAACTGCATGACAGGAGCCTATTTCTCCAGCAGAGAATGATATTTAAAGGGCATTTGAATCATTTGCAATAATGGAGACATACAGCATTAAACAGCATCGTGAATCATAATTACTTGACCCTGCAGTTAGTCTTTTTTAAATTCGTTTTACAGTACCTGAAGAGCAAACCATCTCCTGCCATGGCGTAGATGACTCTCGGCAGTGGGAAAAGAGAGCCCAACAAACTGACTGTCAGTCCTGCAATGGAGCCGATGGCCACTATGTATTTGGCAGTTTGGAAGCCATGAAGAGAAAACATTTCCATCAGAGGAGCATCTGTGTCAATTTCAGTGTAAGGGACCATCAGGGTGAGGATCACACTCACCTGTGAGAGAGGAAGAAACAGAGTGTGATTTATTGACCTTACAATTAAACAGTTTATTTTTATTTATTTTTTACTTAGCTTTAAGAATGCACCCATCATAAATGTGTCATTCAAACTGATCAGGAACATTGTTAAAAAATAACAATTATCTTCCAATTCCAACCTTTGGAAGGATAAGGAAAAGAGTGACAGCCAGAAACAGTACAAGGTTTGACCTACTTTTTACAGTCTATGGGTTTGACAGACGTTTCTGAATAAAAAGTCTAATAGAACTAAGACTAATGGAATTTATCCTAAACTTTCTGAACACCTAATGGCATCATTGGTGTGATTATGTTTTCAAATATCTGGCGTTATAAAGTTGCAAATGTAGAGAACAAGTTGTTTTTACTGTTTACTTTTAATAAATGGTTAATTTTTGCTGGGTAGAAAGCATTGGGTTCTCAAAGTTATAATCTGTTTTCATAGTACAATGGACTCTTTTGAATCAAAAGATCAAGAATTCTTTGATTAACCATTATACATTATGGCACATTTAAAGCATTTCAGAAAATGCAACAGAAACACACACATATCCACACAAACACAGACAGAAGTGTCTGGTCTAAAATTAGCCTCTATGACAACAAAATGAGATCTGAAAGCTGCTAATTAACAAGTTTGCTTCTCATCATACAGTCCTGTAGGTGTTAAAATGAAGAGCCATTTTAGTAAAGGCAAATTTGTTTCAGCTAAATCCAAAACAGACATGAGAAAAATTAGAGGGATAAAGAATAAAAGAAGATCAAATAGCAGAAAACAGAGAAAATATAAATAAAATGTATAGAATATTTTTCCTGAGATACAGGAACGAGGTCTGTCGGTGTGTTAACACCCATTGCGTTTCTATGACAACCTCCTAGCTACAGACAGACAGCATAGCATGGTGATAAAGCTGGAGAGCTTTTAATATATCCAGACATGCTGCATGAAGAGAATAATCAATGACTGTCTGTGTGAACACAAAGAAAGGGACAAAGTTATGCTACAGTAGATCATTTTTTGCCATGCATCATTTTTATTCTTAAAAGGAGAACGAATCGGTTACCTATGGTAACCCTCATTCCCTGAGAAGAGAACAGAGACGCCTTGTCAAAGGAGTTTTCATTGAATTGGGATTTTGAGGGAACTAAAACGAGCCAATGAATATTGGCATGCAGGACTAGGGTTCCCGAGCAAAAGGGGACAACGACGAGACCTAGGAGTTCCCCAACAAAAGGGAAGTTTAAGTATAAATAAACAGACTGTGAATGACATACCAAACTTAATAAAACCTTTATCACCTGACTCAAGTCAGCATCACACTTAACGATGAAAATTAACAAACTTGAGTGTTACATGGACAATCAAAACAGCCAAAGGATAGTAACATGTACAATTTTCAGATTTCAAAAATCCCAGATTTCCAATGTGGTCTTGGGTATTGCGTATGAACCCAAAATGAGAAACAAACGTACAAATGGTTAATGCTATATACTCACAGAGACATAGGCAGTGAGGCAGGTGACCAGAGAGGCAGTGATGGCATAGGGGATAGATGTGTTGGGACTTTTGGCTTCTTCTCCCGTGGTGGCTATGATGTCGAACCCAATAAAAGCATAGAAGCAAGTGGCTGCACCCTGCATGACCTGTTGGACAGAGTGGTCGATTATAGCTACAAGACAATGCAATATTCTCTTCACTGTTTGTTACAGTAATATATGATTTGAACTTCAATAACTGATTAGAAATGTTCTTTACCCCTGACCAGCCATAAGGCAGGAATCGTCCCTCATCCCAGTTGCTTACACTGACGAAGAACAGGCCTGCAATCATTATGAACACCCACACCACCAGATTGATGACATTCAGCACGTTGTTGAACCCGACGGAATTCTTCACACCCAGAGCGACTATTACTGTGACCAGGATAGCTATGACCAGGGCCAAGAAGTCTGGATACGACTGTTCCCCTTTACCTGAGAGGTGATAAACGAGGAATTCACATCAGATGGATTTTGAAACATAACAAAAAAGGAATGTGTTGAGCCAATTTTGATGCTAGCATTACAAAATAATATACAAAAGTTTTCGATAGATAGATTGATTGATTGATTGATTGATTGATTGATTGATTGATTGATTGATTGATTGATTGATTGATTGATTGATTGATTGATTGATTGATTGATTGATTGATTGATTGATTGATAGATAGATAGATAGATAGATAGATAGATAGATAGATAGATAGATAGATAGATAGATAGATAGATAGATAGATAGATAGATAGATAGATAGATAGATAGATAGATAGATAGATAGATAGATAGATAGATAGATAGATAGATAGATAGATAGATAGATAGATAGATAGATAGATGTCTCTCAGATGACAGTAGTAAGTCTAGATAGTTGTTTTTCACAACATGTCAAAAGACAGTCCTCTTTTGACCCCTCAATGCTGTCATGAATAAATGATGTATTTCTAAAAATATTCAACATACAAACTAGGCCTTACGCGGAATGACTATGAACCATAATGTGCGCAGAGAGACACAGATGGAGGGATATTAGGCTCTTAGAGAAAGGGGTTGGTTAAAGAAAAAGACATTTTACTGCTGTTGGCCCAGTATGGTTATGTATTTTGGCACAAAATGTCATGTTTTGTCTGGGTCAGACACAATAGTCTATTTGTAATGTCTGTCTGCAAACCAAAGACGCTGAGCAGAAAACAAATAGCATCCTTTTTACATTTCCCAAATACCCTTATTTTATTCCTCCATCTGTAATTTGAGGATTGACAGTAGATGGTGTGTCTTTTTGAGTATAAGGTTTTGATGCGAAGGACCCCAAAATGTACCCTTCCGAAAATATAAAGGCAGCTATAAATTTACAATGTGAGGAAAAAGTATTTGATATAAAAATAACAATAGATAATTTGTTTTCATGACTGTAACCAACTAATAAAAATTTTGCAATATTATGTGTGAAACAATAATCAGGCGTAGCGTTAGTTTCGGCAGGTCACCTCAGTCAAGCTCGCATCAGCTGATCCACATTTAGGACATAACGTCATATACCTTTATGAATACGATGCCTATCACAGCATCCCTATATATAAGAATTATTAGCAGCTAATTACACTCTAAAAAATGCTGGGTTGTTTTAACCCAACTTTGGGTCAAATATGGACTAACCCAGCCGTTGGGTTACATTTTTACATTATATTTTTAACCCAACATTTCGGGTTTGTCCATATTTGACCCAAAATTGGGTTAAAACAACCCAGCATTTTTTAGAGTGTACCCTCCTCCATCCCCAGCTCCTCCTCTCATCCAGTCAGGACTTGGCCTTCTGATATTCCTCTTCGCATCAGACTATTTTTTTCTTAAATCATACTGTACACAACATTAATACTATCTGCAATACATTTATGTTGGTTCTGTTCAGTTTACCCTAAGGTGGGTTATTGCTGCCCTCCAAGAGTTCATGCCCAGAACCATTCCACCAATCCAAACTGTATCATCTTTGACGATAGTAGTCCTGACAGAATAAACGTTTTCTAAAAGGTACTATTCAATCAAGATATTTCATAATTCAGGAATCAAGATACAGAAAAAGCATTTTTCACATGAATATTTAGTATAACTAAATGTCAAGATCTAGAAGTTGTTTCAAATCATATCTGCTTTGAAAATATTTCTACCCTATTTTTAATAGCAAATGCCCAACCTATGAAAGTGCTTATTTTTCCTCTTCAGAAATATAATTGGAGCAGCTGTTTCACAGTGCAACACAGAAACTGTTTTTTAACAAGCTTTCTTAACATTGTCATTGTCACCAGACTATTGACTGCCAAAGTGCCTATTCTTTTCTGCAGCACCATTATCTACTGCTAAATGAAGCCGACTGTAACTTCTTTTGTAATTACTGTGGGTATGTGTCACACCATTAGTGTGTCAGTTCAGTTCAGTTCAAACTGCAACATTTAGTGACATAAAATCTAAAATGAATAATAGTAGGCTGCCATGGTTTTTTATGTGAAATTAAGATTTCCTTGTTGCAGTATTGAGATTAATGGGGGTCCCAGAAATTGATGATTATTTTCTAAACATAAACATAACAGTGTCTAAAGTTCATGTCACTCACCCAGTCCGTTGAGTGTTCCTACATGTTTGATCATGAAGCCACTGATGCTGTGATTGGCCAGCGAGTCAAACATGCTGCTGAGTGCACTGGCTCCTGCTGCTGTACCAATCAGATACTCCAAAATCAGATTCCAGCCAATGAAAAAAGCCACAAATTCGCCCACCGTCACATAGCTATAAGTATAGGCAGATCCTGTGGTTTTAGGCACACGCACACCAAATTCAGCATAGCACACCCCTGTGGAGAGATAACAATGATTACTGTAACACCTGTACTCCTGAAGGTTATCAATAAAAGCATGAACGTGTTGGCTCTAATTCGTTGCTGAGATGGAGTCATTGATTTTTTTGGGGCTGGAGTGTCAGATCAATTCTCAAATGTCAAACATAGAATCCCAGAGGGCCAGATAACAGGAGTAAAATCCCTCTTTACAGACTGGATCCCTGTAAACCCCACTATAGTGGAAAAAAAAGATAAGGATTATCTGTTTTTACATTCCAAACTAATATGTACTTTCTAACACCAGCGCTATAGAGCAGTACATAAACTGCGAAGTTGACATAATGTAATGTATTTCTGAATAATACATGGTCAAATAAACAATGGCACTTGAATTAATTTACTGAGAATTCATTGGATGGAGAAAAGTCACTGTTTCATACCAGAATGGAGTCAGTGATGTGTTTTTCTTTGTAACAGATGAATGAATCACAATAAAACCAGGAACATGTTTTAGGAAAGTAAATAGGGTTCATTTCAATTTCATTTTGACTTAATGTTATATCCGTTTCTTGGAAAGGCTAAAGACTTTTATTGAGATTCTAAAAGGATTTTTGTTCATTTTGTCCCCTGCCGTTCACAAAAAAATGAATTTATACATTTATTCAACTAAGATGCATTACATTGATCAAAAGTAAACTTTTATAAGGTTGCAAAATATTTATATTTCAAATAAATGCTATAATTGTTTTACTTTCTATTAAAAAAGGGCAGTTTCCACAAAATATTAAACAGCACAACTGTTTTATCTTGAGCAGAAAATCGTATTACACAATGATTTCTGAAGGATCATGTAACACTGAAGACTGGAGTAATGATGCTGAAAATTCAGCTTTACCATCACATTATTCAAAACATATTCCAAAACTTATTCCAAAAACATTCAAAAATCTTACAGACCCCAAACCTTTAAACAGGAATGAATATTATCTGTGGCACATATGGAAGTCAAGAATTTACTCTAGATAAATTTGACTTTAAATATAGGTTCGATTTTAATGAACATTTTGAACTAAAGACACTTTTTTCATGGCCTGTATAGCTAATATTGACCAAGGGTGTAATTATAAGTGTTTTCAATATTGAACTCTGTTTCTGTTTCCATGGGTAGAAGAGTCAGCTGCATACAGGAACAAAATATTCCCTTCATTTTTGCGTACTTTATGTTAGTCTCCACAGGGAAAACTAAATGGATTTTCCCCACCAAACTCTATTTTGGTTGCTGCATGCTGTGCACAGCTCCAACCTGTAAATCTAATGAGCCAGTTCACCATGCGTCATCACCACACGTCAGGAGGCATAAAGTTATGCACTAAGCTTTAGACTGACTCAGGATCAATGAGTAAAAAATTACGTTACCCTTAGTACAATAACTCTAGACCACGTTTCACTGGGGGAAGGTTTAGAGGAATATGACAGACCTTTTTTTTTCTGTGTTTTTCTCTTTTGTGTCAGATTGACTGGAACAGGAAGTTGGGGCGGCACTCACCTGACAGGATGGAGGCCACGGCAGCGATGATGAAAGACACAATGACCCCAGGACCCGCCATTTCCTTAGCCACCAGTCCAGAAACCACGTACATGCCCGTGCCTACACAGCTTCCCACTCCCAGAGACACAAGGTCCACGGTGGAGAGAACGCGGGCGAGTTTGGTGCCATGAGCCCCCGTGCCACCTGAGCTCTCCAGCATGGACTCCACCGGCTTCGTGCGCAGAATGCGGGACTGGAAGGCAAACCAGGTGGACCCCCACTGAATCCGCCGTGGGTCCAGTTTGCCAAAAAGCCCACTCATCCTGGAGGCAGGATATGGATAAAAAGGGCTTCAAGATATGGGGCTGATACTCTGAGGAGGATGGAGGGTCTAAAGAAGCTTTGGGAGATGGCCTTGTTGTATAGGAGGTCACACAGAAACCAGCTGAGATGTTCACTGTCTTTCAGAGGAGCATTATCACTAGATGTTTCCACATGATCAGTGAGGGTGAAGGTGAAGCAACGCTGTGAACAAAATGAGATGACAATGGTATGATCAATCATTATTCTTGACAGTCATGCTTAAGCTTGCCTCATACTGTAATAAAAGTTTCTTTTTTTTCAAACTTTCAAACTCATCAAAGATTTCTGAAAAAAAAAAACATATATCCCAGTTCCCACAAATGCATTAAGCAGGACAACTGTTTTAACATTGATAATAATCAGAAATCTTTTTTGAGCAGCAAATCAGAATATTAGAATGATTTCTGAGGGATCATGTGACACTGAAGATGCTGAAAATTCAGATTTACTATCACAGGAATTAAATGCAATTTAAAATATATTAAATTATAAAACATTTCTTTAAATTGTATAAATATTTCACAATTTTACTTTTTTTTTTTACTGTATTTTTGATCAAATAAATGCAGCCATGGTGAGCATAAGGTACTTCTTTCAGAAACATAAAAAAATCACACAAATCCCACATTTTTGAATGGTAAAGTAGCTATACAAAAAATATTAATATTTAATAATAATAGATATAGATATATTATCACAACTGTAAATGCATTATTAAAAAGTAACATTCATATAATTGTTGAATAAATAAAAAAAAATATATATATCTAATATATATTTCTCACTAGCTGTGAAATACTGTGCTATGTAATACATTTCTAATATGCAGAATGTATATAACTACCAACAAAATGATGCATTTTGCACCTGTCTACTTCTATAAAATCTGAACGGCCCTTCCAGTGATTTTTTATTATGAACACAAAACCATTGGGTATCATCCTGTGAATTCTCCCAAAAAGATGCATTTTCTGTTGTTCAAGTATGTTTCATTCACATTTTGAAGCAAATCTAATGCTGTTGACTAAACATTTGTCGTGGTAAAAGCCTCTTCATGCTAGCCTAAAGGAAATGTGCTGCCATATTCACAAGAAATACATTTAATACCGCCCGATTAAACACTAATGCAAGAGGCAAGATAGCCCTCGGAGCGGGATCTTTCCATCAGCTATTCACTAATGTTTGTAAAAGAAAGGCCTGTTAGCTTAGTTTAACAGATGAATGGATGCTTTCTACAATGTAAAACATGTAGCACAATATTTTGCCGCCATTGTGGGTCACAAAAAAAAAAAAAAAAAAAAACAGATAAGAACAGTAATGGATATATCTGTCAGGCTAAATGACACTTTTTCAGAGAAATCATCAAGCAAATCATTTATATCCAAACAATATCTCAGTCGATTCAAAGCAATTCATAAATTTGAAAAAGAACAGAAAATTAGCATATTATTATCAGATTTTCACAATTGTTTATGGCATCTGTGTCCATCATTCAAACAAGAGACCTTATTTATAAATGCCTGCTAGCTGCAGTGATATTTCATGAGTCATTCATTTTCGGTCCATCCTGATAAAACAGTTCAAAAAGATTAAATAAATATGAAAAATAAGTGTTCTTAGGTGGCACTAAATGTAATGCCGTTTTGTTCGACTTTGTTGATTTGATATCTTAAGGGCCTCTTGATAGGAAGAAGCTGGAGATAACATCAAGAAGACCCATGTTAAACACCAATAAACTCTGCTGATGAGCCCTGGTGTGCAGCCAAATAGGAACAGGCAAAGAACGAAACCCATTCCTGCTTTCATCGGTTTCATTTCCTATCTGACATTCTTTCTCCTCTGATCTTCTCTATATCAAACCTTTTTTTATACCAACACATTTTTTACACCTCATTTTACAGTCCTTTCCTCCTCTCTTTCACCACTAGCCCAGTTCCTTCCGATTTAACACACCAATCCTGTCACTTTGAAGGATTTTGATGGTTTCTCTTAGCAGTAATGATACTCTCTCTCGTTCATCCCATGTCTTAACTGTCTGCAGGAAGACAGATCACAGTGAAGTCTGTCCATCACGGTGACTCAAGCACACGACAACTGACCAGTAACAGGTTTACAAACCACACAACAGGCCACAAAGACTGGGTCTGTCTGCTCTACCGATTAGCTTATAAATTACTTAAATGTATGATGGGTGGATTGTGGCTTCAAGCAAGGAGATGTCCTGCAAAATGTAAAAGTAATGGTTATTTAAGGTTCACATGTCAGTCCACATTGAGCTAAACAGTAACGTCATGATGTTGTTTGTCCCTTTGGGGTGCTGGAAGAGTATATATTCAGACCTTGCCAATGACCTTATGACACACACATGTATAAACAGTGGCCTGCGGTCCAACACAGAGATTTGATGTTATTCAAAGAGACAAGATAATGCCATAAAGATCCTTAATGTACATACGCTCTCCTTCCACATGTATTGTATACATTAACGGTTATATAAATAATGCGTGCGAGCAGAACAGCATAGCAAAAGGCAAAATACTTTTGCCAAATACATATGGTTTGTATTTATATATATATATATATATATATATATATATATATATATATATATATATGACTGGCATATATAAATTCATATATTTTTCAGATATTCAGATATACAGTATATGACTGGCATATAAAAACTAAGAAACAGGTTCTAACATTCCCCCATTCTAAATATTTCTTAGCTGATACTTATAATATATCTGCTTAAATTGTGCTTATGTCCACCTAAAATGAGTAATAAAAAATAGTTTTGGAAAAATTTAACAACGTTATTATTTGTGGACAAACAGCAAAGTTTTGTGAGTAGTGTGTAGTGTAGTGCACTAGCCGAAACCTGTGATGGGTTGCCATGGTGATAACCATAGCAACATTTTGACATATTACAGCAATAAAGCTTGAAAATAAGTGTGTTATTACAACTAAAAGTTCAATATATTTTAAAATAATGTTGAAAACAGTTGTGATGCTTAATCTTAGAAAGAAGCCATGATGTATGTTTTCATGATACTTTGATGAGCCGAAAGTAAAAAAAAAAAAAAAGTAAAAACAAATGTCCTTCACTTTTGATCAGTTTAATGCATCCTTGCTGAATAAATGTATTCATTTCTTTTCAAAACCATTTTTTTGAAATCTTTTTGAAAACACAAATCAAACAGGTGAAGCCCATAGACTGTAAAAAATAGGTGGAGCCCCCTGTGGAGGTCAAATTCACCTAAATCAGTCATGGCTGTCATTTAGGAATCAGGATAATTGGGTAATTGTGCAGTGTGATTGGTAAGGGAGGAAGTGATGGAAAGTGTTTGACCATCTACAGGCAATGGAAGAAGAATTGATTTCCTTTGTGAGATCATTGTGTGGGAAAAGAGAGTGGGCATATTCTACAGCTTTTGTCGAGGAGGTCTGATTGATTGAACCGTTGCCAAGCCTACTTGTGGTAGAAGGAAAAATGCTTCTAATCATTGCTATAAATGTACAACCTTATATGTAATAAATGTTTTACGTTTTTGTTCAGTTTCCAATTAATGTTTCATTTCATTTGAAAACACATACGCCATCACTAAACCCTAAATAAAACTTTGGGACCTGGTCCTTCCACATCCTGATAAAAATTTCAGGGGATTTTTATTTAGCTCCAATACACCGTCACATGGTCTAGTCATAAGAAATACAACATGCGCTCTGTCATTGGGTGTAAAAAAAGTATTT
This sequence comes from Pimephales promelas, assembly GCF_988280905.1. Taxonomy (NCBI): domain Eukaryota; kingdom Metazoa; phylum Chordata; class Actinopteri; order Cypriniformes; family Leuciscidae; genus Pimephales; species Pimephales promelas. The sequence continues at coordinate 31,086,947 of NC_142773.1, forward strand.
TATATGGAGCTGTTTTCAGTGCTAATGTCCAAATGTTAGCTTTTAATGCTATAGAGATTTTAATATAGCCAATTCAGACAACATAATGCCAATATAACCTCCAAACATTATAGGAAAGCTTCCCTTTCTCGAGTTTTATTTTAAATCACTGATATTTTAACATTGACATATAGAAACTGTTATATTTAAACCCACAATTCCAGATGAGAAACTGACACTCGCCATGCTTTTCACACTACATAATTCTCTTGTTAATAACAGGGTGAATTTACAAGTTTCACCTTGTTTGACACTGCTGTTGCCTGTATTCAGAATGAGAGATGGAAATCTCCCATTGCATTGTTCTGCTGCGTTATACTTTAACCTTAGAGTACAAGATACAGCAAAACACAGCAGAGCTACTGTACGGCTGCAGCAGATGGTGTGTAGAAATGGTAGACAGAACTGCATTGCTCAAATTACAGAGGGATTCAGACTCCATGTATTCCTTTATCAGCCCTGCCAACATACTGTATACCCTGGCACAGTGAAAGACAGAGAGATTGTTCAACAGGCTGTCCTCAAAAGAGCTGATTTACTGTTTTAAAATACCAGGACTAGGACACCAATCTTAATGAGAGAGATTGAGATTGTCTTAAATGTAACCGAATTATGCATATTCAGGTGGAAGCATGCACAATGTAGAATGTTTTCAATTCATAGTATCATTCAAACATTTCAAAAAGCTTAACTGAAAATAATTTACAGCAGGACTGTTTCGAGTCTAAAACAGGGATCGGCATCAAATGAAAGATAAGAAAATGATATACTTGCATTTAATATTTTTAAAAAATCTTTATGCATACGGGCTGCATTTATTGGATCAGTAAAAACAGTAATATTGTGAAATATTACAATTTAAAATAATTTTAATTTATTCCTGTGAATTTTCAGCATCATTACTCCAGTCTTCAGTGTCGCATGATCCTTCAGAAATCAATATAACGACGATTTGCTGTTTAAAAAAGAATGTTAAAAAGTTGTGTAAACCATGTCTTTAATATCACTTTTGTTCGATTTAATGCATCCTTACTGAATACAAATACTAATTAATTCAACAAAATCATACTGACCTTAAACTGAGCACCTAAAATCGGAATACTCACGTTTATACAACATAGAAAGAAACTTAACCCACTTATGTACAATGTAATGATGCTCCATTTAATTCCATCTAATCTGACTTGCTCTGATCTTTATTTTTGGCATGATGAAACAGATTTAACCTTTAAGCATCACCTTAAAATCACCTCACCAAACACAAAAAAAAAAACAAATACGCACAAAAACAGAAGATTAAATGTAGAAACTCCAAACTTTGATAACACCTGTCTTCACCCACACAGTCAGAGCTTTCCTCAGGGCAGTGTAGTGCAGCTCCTCCCTTCTTCTTGCTTTCCCTTCTCTCCTCTCCACCCCCTCCTCCTCTAGGGCACTGCACTGTTACATAAACTGGCTGCTGAGCGGAGTGAATCTGCCTGGCACGAACACTAACACCATTTCAGGCCATCAGATTTATTGCCATCTCTCCCTCAGTACAACACACATCTCTAAGTATCAGGGCACAGTCAGAACCAAATTAAACCAAATATTTAAATACAGCACTCCATACAAAACTACTGTTTTTGCTGCATGATGTTGCTAACGGTTTATCATAGCAACAATATGGTATTAATCAGTCAGAAGGTGTAAATGAATGACAAACACTCCTATAAGACACTGGGTGATGTGTACAATAACAAAATCTAAAACATACAAACATTACAATTTTACTTTTGTACAGAACAAAATGGTTCCTAAATGTTGCCAGGCAGTTTACTCTACAAATACTGCACTTTAAAGAATGCATTTGGGTATTTATATTTATAATGAAATGAGTATTTATTTATGAGTAGTCTCCCCACAGCTGTCCAGACTGCATTATGTCTCATGCCAAATGCAGTTCTGCAGGTGGTTCTAATTGACGGAAACCCTGTAATTGTATTACAGCATGTGCGCAAACAGTGCGAGTGACATCACAATAGTGGCAAGAGCTTAATGGGAGCAAAGCCAGAAAAAAGCAAGTCATACCCATGAACTCATGAGACAGAGTTCAAATAGCATACAGGTGGCTTTTCAAGAGCCAAAACACAAAAAAATCCATTAACTTTTGAAGAATCTTTAAAGTCCTCTAAAGTGTACACTCTAAAAAAGGCTGGGTTGTTTTAACCCAATTTTGGGTCAAATATGAATAAACCCAAAAATGTAATACAAATATTTAACCCAATAGCTGGGTTTGTCCATATTTGACCCACATTTGGCTTGAAACAACCCAGCAAAGCTACACTGTAAAAAAAAGTGTTAAAAAGTTGAAACTGTAAGTTACTTTACCATATAATCTATAGTGAAAATATTAATTGAATTAAACAGTAAACAATGCATGTTAATTTTGCAGTAAAATACATTAAAACTTATTGTACACTATAAGTAAAAGCATATGCATTACCTTATTATATAATTGTACTTTTACAATAATTAAAAAAACATTTCCCATTTCTTTTATTGAAATAAGAAATTATTATTATTATTATTATTACTCTAAAAAAATGCTGGGTTGTTTGAACCCAATTTTGGGTAAAATATGGACAAACCCAGCCATTGGGTTACATTTTTAAATTACATTTTTAACACAATGGCTGGGTTTGTTCATATTTTGTTAGTCCAAAACAACCCAGCATTTTTTATATTATTATTTTTTCTGGTATCAATTATCCACAATAATTTGTTTAATGTTCCATTCACGTTGTTTGAAGTGTAATAATACTTACACTTATCTTTTGTCTTGTGACATGACATTTGAGTGTAAAATTAATATGATTTAGTATAAAACCGTACATAAAAATATGGCGGGTGCAGTGAAATAAAACATGACTCAATAAATCAGAATAAATAAGCTCAATAAAAACAGAATCAATCACACCAACAAATAGGCTACATAAAGATGGATTATTCAATAACAGCAGAAGAGACCTAATAACCTAATATAATGGAACAACTGAGAGGCAATAATTTCCATTCATATTTAACTGTTTAAAAATTCACAAGCAAAAATGGTCAGACCACTTCTGGAGGTGGTAAACATGAATCTCTATACAACTAATTGCAACAAAGGAAGATAGATATTACACATCTTTCGACTAGCAGGTTAAAGTATCCACACCAACTATTTTTAAGTAGTTGTCTAATATTATACTAAAAGCAACTTAATGATGTATAAATCCGGACGTGTATATTTCAGCACCATGGTCAGCGCCGTTGTATTTTACACGCCCGGTTATAAACAAAAGGCATCCATGAGTAACTGCCATCATGTCATTGGAGATTAACCTCGTTTCACTGCCTAGAGCTCCCCTATAGACACATTCACAGGCGGTGTAATCAAAAGAGGCCATTGTTTGTCTAAAAAACCCAGTCATTAATAATAAAGACAAGTCTTTTGCCTTTCTATTGCATAGAATGCATGTTATTGAGACGGAGACATTCACTTGATAGTGATCTCACACCGCCCCTCCCGTAAAACACAACCAGCTGATACCAAAACAAAATATTTATTTTCTTATCGTTTTTTAAAAAAAAACATCAACGTGGGGTGTTTTATTTCAATCATTGATGAATCAACATCGGTTAAAAAGTTAATCGCAAGAGAGTGGCTTAAACATTAATTTAATCCCTGTCCGCTTTTAAATCACAAAAAGAAACTGAATACTAAAGAATCGTTTCTTTTTTTTTCTTTTTTTTTTTTACACAGATTGTGTCTTTTCGCCTGTAAACTGTAATTTGCTCATATATGATTCTGATTTGAGCTGAATAGGGTCTAGTGTACATCCTGACCTAGTGTCCTGGTTTGGTCAACGCTTACCTTCCAAGCTGCTGCCGCTGTCCAGCTGTGCCGATGCTGATGTGCGGTGCTGCGGCTCACAGCGCCGCGATACTGTGGCGTAGTCCAAAGGCAGGTGGATCCCAAGCAGGATGCATTTCCGTTTGCGTATCATATAATGCCCATTATACATTAACAATGATTCATCGTAACTCAAAGCAGCACTGATGGCGAAAAAATCATCATTGTAAGGATTAAGGTCGTCGTAGGGAGGATACTTCACTGATGCTGCAAAAAGGGACCTACGCTCGCGTAGTAACGCAGGGGTTAAATTATTCAGACGCTGCCTCCACGTGATAAGCGAGCAAATTCATTTATTATCACAGTCTACGTCAATGACGTTATGATATCATTGCTTGAGAGCATCGAGCCCCTTTTGCGACAGGCAAAATGATCCGTCATAATTCCACCATCAAACGCATGATGGGAAGGAAACAGGAAGCACGCTCGCTGCATCCATAGAAAAGATGCAAAATCCGGAAGATGAAAAGTGACGTAAGTAATGAACATGCGTGATCATATTTACACAAAAAGAAGAAAGGCCCAGAGTAGCAACATTTTGTTTTAACGTCTCCAAGTATTTTTGAGGTAATGTGTTTAAAAAAATTGATTTAATATTTCCATATTTGTCTGCTACAAAATAAAATTGTTCTGAAATCTAGCCTAATGCTTCATAAACCAAAAGTGTTGCTTGTTACAACCCAACCTCTCTACAGGAAGCATCATAAAACGAATAGATTTTAAAAAGTTCACATAAAACGATATGTATTTAAAAATATATACTTTTTAAAATTTTGAATAAATGTATTTGTATTATGTCATCCGGAAAACCTGCATTAAGCTGTAAACATTTTATTTCAAAATGTTATAAGAAACAATAACCTACAGTACTGCAAATTAAATGGTGAAAAAATACAGAAATACACAAAAACATTTCCTAATAATCCCACAACTGTACCAAAAAAAGCCAACCAGAACCCATCTTGCTTCAAAGAGAAATGACTGGTTTTTCCCCCTCAATTTTATTTCAATGAGATGAATGTATTATATTTTAGTTCAATAATGTTTGTTTTTTTAATATTTAGTATTTTTAGGGGATTTTATGGTACACAATTATATTTTTGCTGTAGTTATAATCCATTTATTCACTTTTTGAGTATAGACCTGGAAATTAAATTTACAATTTAAACTGTCATAAAACTTGAATGCTTGAATCCATACTCTCAAAAAGCCTGAGGACCCTGATCTTGACTTGGTGTCTCTTCCCAGCTCTCAGCCCTCAGCCTCTGGCCCAATCTCTCTGTCCTGATTGTTGAATGTTACAGTATATGTTCTGAGGGCATCTCACAAGTTTTGGAGCAAAGCATGTCTTTTTTACAAAACACTTATGTCATTTGATTCATTTGATATGCTAGTGCCAATTGATATGGACTCATTTATACTTACTTATCTAATGTGTGCAAAGATTTTTGTACAACAAGATTATGAAAATGTCAATAAGATCAAAAGATGCATTGACAGAAAATATCTTCCATCCTTCCATTTCTCTTTTTGTCTGTCACAGCCTCCTCTCTCACAGTGTCAATTTCACAAAATCAATTACATCCAAATTAACTTTAATTTTATGTGCTGCCAAACCACATTCAGCCATAAAGTCATGACAGTTTCCAAACTCGGTCAGATGTACAGAGTTTCATATGGAGGAAGCTGAACTGAGCATTATGGACTGGCTGCTAATTGGCAGTGTTCAGATGTCACCCGTGGTCCTGCTTCTCTTTGAGGTGCAGACTCATTATCATTAGTGGGTAGCCCTGATTGCTCAGATGGTGCCAAGCACGCCTGCACCAAAGGACTTTAATGCCAAGCCTCCCGTGACGAAGAACAAGAAGAACCCTGACTATGCATGCAAGTGGGGGATAGGCCAATCAGAAGAAATTACCGACCTTTCAAAAGGGTGATGAAGCCAAGAGGAGACTGCAGATCCTTTCCTAGCCAAAAGTATGGTCATTATTGAGAGAACCCACAATGGAAACTTTGCATGCATGTCGAAAGAAGTTTGCATGCATGTCAGTGAAAGTTCGCTTCATTTCACTGAGGATTGTTTTCTAAACAAGACACAGGTCGAGACTGGATTTGCAGACCGATTAAAATACGGTGCTGTGCCTTCTATATTGGATCTGACAGGAATGGTATAACACACGGACTCTGGGTCGAACATGTAAGGGCGAATCATTCCGGTTGCCATTTCACAACATTGGAAGTTTTCAAAACAATTTCCCTCACGTGCACCGACGAGTGAGTTGAAACTCATTATAATATACAAAACTGTTGTCCACTCAGCAGTAGGCGTTTACTTCCAAGTCTTCAATGCGAGACACCCATAAAAACCGAGCGTTTCTGAGCTAGGCTCAAAACTAGTGTAAAAATAGCCTATAAGTTTATTCAATTTGATGTTTTTGAATGTAAAACCATGCGAACGTCATAAGTTGACCTCAGACAACAATATAAAGAAATTTAAAAAGCAGTTCAGGACCCCTTTAAATCACCTTTCTTTCCCATTCTGACATTCAGTTTGGAGTTCAGGAGATTGTCTTGACATGGACCACACCCCTAAAATGCATTGAAGCAACTGCCATGTGATTGGTTGACTAGATAATAATGAGAAATTGAACAGGTGTCGCTAATAATCCTTTAGGTGAGTGTGTATATATACATAGTTCCCACATGACGTCACAACATACGGGCATTTGCCGACCCGGCGCCATTGCTTAGGGCAAAACATAAGAAGAAGCAATACGAGTTGAACGAAGTGAAATGAGTTTCGTGCTATAAAGTGAAAATGGTCATCTCCTGCTGAGTCAATGGATGATAAAATCGTGCCGGAGGTTCAGTTAAATCGGGATTTTACACTATACCTGTCATTAGACTCCATATGGATGTGAGAAGAAGACTAAGCTTTTGTCCGAACAACGACGGAGATTATGGCTGGCGAGCATAAACAGGAAAGAAACTCACTCAAAACACGCAAGAATTTGTTTGACAAAAGCACAATGTTGTGTTTTATTGCGAGTGTAAATAAATATAAGTTAACACATTGCAGTTTGAATAATGTCCTGTATGAACAAAATGACGAGGTATTAAAAACATACAAAACAACATTGTTTCCACTGTTTGATCTCACATTCCAGCATTGCAATCTCAGATTATGTCCCTAAAGATCCCGCGTATAATGTAGTTCCTCATTACATTAATTAAATTGCACGCGAGTTATTTATTTTAATATTCATGCACCGAACCATGACGCCCGCAAGTACATGCATATTACAGAAATCACCGGTGACTGGGGAACATAGGAATTAAGTTGTGCAGGCTATGGCTTTTTAATAGACAGATTAGCATCATGCTACTTCGCTATGATGACTTAAGTTACTTTTCCATTGATTGCACTTGAGCAAACGTCACCAAACCAACCCCACGTCAATCTGATCGTACACTTCCAGTGATTTCCAGGCTTGGAAATGCTCACATGTGTAAAAACTCCTCACCAATACCAGATAATTGTACACATGAAAATACTGTATCTGAGGCAAAGTTGCATAATCGGTGCTCAGTGCTTCTTTTGTTGCATAAGCTAGGATACACACCATTTATGAATGAAATTTTCGCATTGTACCTCTCTATGTCTTGTTTTAATAGTCTCTTTATAATCTATTACACTTTGTCTTTTCATGATTTGCATAACAATATAAACAGACATAAATATTTGTTTGTAAAACGACATTCTCTGATAAAACGTTGTAAACGCCTATGGTAAACACAGCGGTTTTGCCCTCAAAGATGGCGTCTCCGGGGAGGTCACGTGACAATTTTTTTGCCTGTGGGAACTATGTATATACACACATACAAACACAATGTTGATTAATGACGCTAAATATCATTAAAAAAAATGAATCCACCTCAACTTAAAGACACCAACTCTAAGTGGTTACATTACAACTACAACTATTACATTATAAATCAAAAGAAGTGTTTGGAGTGAACAAAGGTTGCAATGTTTTAAGCTCTGTTGCTTGAACTGTTTTCCTTTTATGTCTTTCTGAAGCCTGTTTCACTGAGGATCTCTATGGGAAAGAGCCTTGCACTGTTTCTCTCTTGGTGTCAAGAGGGAGTCAGACAAGTCTGCTGTGATTGGATCTTTTTTCATTTTTTTTTTTTTCCATCAGTCATCCAGGGGGAGGGCGAAACTACTATCAATAAAGCAGGGCACCATCTGGCACTAAAGACATCCAGACTGAAGTGGGATGGGGGGCTTATAGGGAGGGCTAATTAATGAAAACACTGTCATTTCCAGGATAGTTAAAAAGATGATGATACCTCCCATTCTTTGATCGATATACATCAGCCATTAATATGCTTACAGTGCATTACTAATATGCAAAAAAATGAAGATTTAGATAAGATTACACAGTATCATGATATATTATAAAAGTCCTGAATGGTGTATTTTAAAAATAAATGCATTTACTAATGACTGATGTTTCAGGTCTTTTTTTCTTTATTACTAAAGAGCAGATTGTACGAAAAATGCTCTGAGCTGGATGAGCAGAAAATTGGTTCAAAGAGGCAGCTTTTATGAGGTAAAGTGGAAATGTTTTGATGAAGGCATTTAATTATGCGTGGCTGATTACTGTGTGTTGACACACTGAAAGCCTCTAGGTGTACTCTATGTGGCAGAATCATTACCAAAATTTAAACTTGCTCAAATAGGACTGTCTGCTACAAAATTAATGTAAACAAATGTAATTACACAGAGGAAATAGTTCTTTCAACCAAATCATCAGAAAAGTAAATATACACACCCAATCACAACCACACTAGCATAACACATTTGTATTCTAAAAAAGAACATAAAAAGACACAGAATAAATGCTATATATATTTGAACTCTGTATACACTTTATTATGGTAACTAAATATTAATAATATGTTTGAGTGTGTGTGTGTATAATAATAATATATAATTAGGGCTGGGCGATATGGCCAAAAAAAATTATCACGATAATTTTTCTTATATCAGTCGATATCGATAATTATCACGATATATGTCAAATCTTTATTTCTTTCAAGTTTAAAGGCAGATTTTTGCTCCTAAGTGAAAGTTGTATTAACCAGAGCGTAAATTGTGGTTTTAAACTACTCTTTATTGTCAGAAAATATCATGACAAACACTTGCCAAACAGGTGAACATTTCACAAATATGAGGTAGAACATTCAAACATTTTTCCTTAAAATAAATATCTCAATAGAAAAATATTTCTTCAGCAGTTTGCAGTGCAGGCTGCAATATTAAATTTACATGTTTTATCTCAAAATGCATATTTGACAGTGAGTTGACAGTAAATCTGCATCCTAACTCAAGCTAATACTAAGCTAATGTTAAATGTATGTTCATTAACAAAAACAGTAAAATTCTGGGGGGGGGGGGTGTCTTTAATTGGTAAAATGTAATATTCTGACTGAGTTGTATTAAAATTAACCATTGGTCATCCAGTCTCATGCATTTAGATGATGATAACCACAGATAAAACCAGGCATAGCCTATAACTTAGCACCTCACTATCATGGCAAAATGTAACTTAATGGTTTCTGTGTGGTATTTGCATGAAAACAGTGGCCTAACAGTTAAATACATTATTAAATGCTGTACTTATATTCCATAAGACATTTAATTAATTGTCTACATTAATGATATTATACAATTAAATATGTATATCCCACATTTCATGGTGCAGTTAATATTACTTGGCTAACGTTACAGTAAATCCATGGTAGGCTAAATGGATTCAGTATCAATACAGATTCTGACTGGATCGTTGCACGCAGTGTTACTCCTTTTTGTCAGCTGTGTTTCATCTGCTTTTAAACTGGTTTAAACTTGACATCTGTGTTCTTCGCTGAACTCAAGCGTTTCTCGCTGAATGTCTTGAGCGAGACGATCAAAGCAATCGCGTCTGCTCTAGCGAGCTCGCGCTGCGCTCACTGCCGTAAGTGCCGTTTGGACTTTGAGCCGAGCGGATAAATGCTCCGTGTGGCGCGCGCGGTTCAAATGAGTTTCGTTCCGCTTTTGGCGCGTAAACATTATCGAACATTTATCGACCTCTTGATATCGTTTTATCGAGAAAAATTATATCGCGATAATTATCGTTATCGTTTTATCGCCCAGACCTATATATAATATCTATTTATTCCCCATTTTTGTCATTTTCTTTAGTAATATTTTAAGGTAAATGCTCTAAATTGTATGTTTTATTAGTCTTGCATGCCTTGGTGTCATTATGAAAGATGTTGCAGGTCTATTGTTTGACTGACTGACTGAGATGAAACAGAATGATATTACCCATGATGCCTGCCAAAACAGGATCAGACTTCAAAAGGCAGTAGACAGAGAAGCACATAAGCAAAGTCTAACTTTAATATTGATTTCTCACCCTTGCTCCCCCTATTTTCACTCTATTTCTCTTTGTTTTAATTGCTTTTAATTCTTTTGTATATCCTAATAATCCCAATGCGGTTTCCATAAGAAAGCTAGCAGGGGCGCATTGGTGAAATTGTAGTTGCTGTGGGAACAGAAGTCTACTCACCTTAAAAAGAGATCATGTGCATGAAACTTCAGCCCTTTTATTAGAAATACTGAGGACACACACAGACACAGTAGAAAATGTAATCTGAAAGAATCATGCTCTGTAGATACCATAGTTATACTAGAAAAATTATCCCTGTTGTGAAAGCACTGGCTAATGGATTGTGCATTCGACAGCCAATATGCAGTAACATTTAACATTTAAGCAAAATTCATTGTAATTACAGTAAGACTGTACTAGTCAATAGCTGTAAATAGTATCTTGTATAGTAAATTCCTATACCTACACAGCTGTCCAAGAAGATTTACTTTTGGGCTCAGGCTAGTTCTGATTCCCTCCTTTTCATCTGCCGTCCACATGGCATAACCATAGACTGTAAAGGGGCATAACCCATCAACTGGACTGAACTCTTCATTATGTTCGCGTCTAAATCCCCAACCCATCCAAACCATGCATCATGTGCGTTTCTCCTACTCTTAAATAATTCAATACCTATTAAGAATTAATTTAGCCAGACCTCATTTGTCAGACTTTTGCATTTAATATTCACAATATTATGGTTGTGAAGATTTATTGTGTCATTAAAGATGGTAGTTTTTGCGAGAAATGGAAAACCTCTTACTGTATAACTCATTCAATACGCAGTATTACTTGAAAATCTATGGGAGGACAATATTAATCATGTACAAATCAAGTGCTCTGCTCTTTGGACCACAAATCACTACTTTTTTATATAGAAAATATGACTTTGTTCCCAATTAAGACAAATGAGATTCTTCAACTACAGTATGTTACAGTATTGAATGTCCAGCATCAGGTATACTTGCAGACAAAAAATAAATAAATAAAAATAAAATGTTTTACATAAAGATTCTTTCTCTCTCTTTAATAATTATTGTAGAAATTGCACAGATGCTCATATGAAGGCCTTATTACAACAATGAAATAGAGTTAGTATTAGTTAAAAAGTTTAATGACAGAAATATAATATTTTCTTGGATATAGAACTAATAGAGACTTAACATTTCCTTGTTTTCACATTGTTATAAAAAGTGTGTGTTTGTAAAAGAGGGATTGATAACCTTTGAATGATTTGTAGCATCTCCTCCACCTAGAATATAACATCCACATACAAACCACAGTTCAAAAAATTCAAATAAAACATATTACCCAAATAAACATAACACCAAACGTTACTAAAATCCTTTAAGAAAAGTAATAACCTATACAAATATATTCTGAAAAAAGAAAAAAGAATGGGTTGATCGCTTCTGTTTTTGAACTGCTATCATACTGGAACAGTGTAACAACAACAAAAACATCAGCACCTGCCGTCTATAAACACTGCGCTGGTCAAACAGGAAATTAAACTAGCTAAGTAAACTCAGGTAATGCTAACACCAGCCTCTCCCAAACAGAAATGCAAGCAATATGACAATATTAAACACATGCTTCTCACATAGCAACAAACCACTTCAATAGTGAATTTTCCTCTTTTTTTCTCAGTGAATACTAAATAATACTCCCAAAGTTGTTACACACTAAGCAAAGGTTCTGAGATTGTTTAGTCTTTATTTTAATGGGTCTATTATTTGAAAATCAAGCGGCATAGAGAATTGAAAGCACAGGTCAGATAGAGTGTTCTGTGCTTTGAGAATAATCTCGCTGTCCTTGAATGAGCGACAAACATGTTGCCAATTATATCTGGTATGAAAGGTCACTGGCGCATGCAGGAAAAAAAAAATAGAGAGAGAGAGAGAGAAACAGACAGAGAATGTGACAGAGAATATGACATAAAAACTAGTATCCGAGCTGCAAATGATTATTTTACCGGAGCATTTTTTATCATGAATACTGAGTCTGAGGAAGCATGTTGGTCTGCAGGATAGTATGATGGGCAGCTGTTTGATAGCAGTAACCACTGCCTCTGAGATTATAAGAGACAAAGAGAGATTTAAAAGAAAAGGGAGAGGATAGAGAGGGGAAAGAGATTTCCATTTAATAAGGTCTTGCTAACAAGACCCAGCTTGTCAATTATTCATCCCTTATTGTGAAGTTTACATGGATCGTTCTCTTCAGCCTAACAGAGGAAACAATTCAACTGAAGGAGACAATGGATGTTTAATGACTCTTATGAGCAGAAATAAACATAACCCTACAGAGGAAGATAAATTCTGCCTGCTAACCCTGACGACTGAACATTATGTATTTGTTTACACAGCGATTTTCAAAGTTCAACATTTCATTTATAATGTGGATTACTGCCGATGTAAAACAGAATCTAGTATTAGAGCTGTGAATAACTGGCGACATATGGAAACACTTTCAGTTTCAGCTCAAACATAATCTGTCTTGCATTAAAAGAGGTTAACTGAATATTTTAAGTTGACCTCTGCAGCATCAACTTTGCTCAGGGATTGTCATCTGCTCATCACAAACATTTTTCATGACTATCCCTATTGTGCCCTTCATTGCTTTCACAATAAAAACCCACTGCCACTGAGTCTCTTTAAACGGCTGGGTCTCTTGAGATCACTCTTGTGAGTCCTGACCACCTGAAATCTGAATCTGCTTTATTCTGCAGCATATGTTTGTGTTAGCACAGCTGGCTTTCTGTGGCCAGGGACGTGAACTTCTTCTTCAAGTTGGGTCCTGAACCTCCAGCTGTATCTGAACTCCACAGTGCCCATCAGCTACTGTCCTCATGTTACTTCCTCATCCTCAGGCCTGAAACAACCTGAGATGTGACCTTTCATATCAAAACACATGCAGGGGTTTTTCTCCACACAGTTGCAACACAGATTCAACTGATCCATTTGTAACAGCACACCATCTGGGCCTAAAAAGCTGCATATTCTGAAAAAAACAAAACAAAAAAAAACTATTGCAATTTAAAATAGTTACCTATCCTACAGCGACGCAATAAAGAACTTCTGCGTGAAAGATACCTCAAGAGTCTCCTGGTCTGTTGCGTGGAAGAATAAAACTTCACTACAGACTCTAACACCTATAGGGCACTTCAAGCCTTTAGACGTGTATGCCAGCACTATGGCATCAACTATCCATCTGGATAGGCTCCGTTTCGATGTGGCTAGCCCCTTAGCACATCTGCTGAATGAAAAGAAGAGCTGCTCAGTCTGTCTGAAAACAGACAAGTGAGAAACATAACCTCCTAAAGCCCTGACTGGGCAAAGGAAGCTTGTGTCATTTTCCTCGTTGTAAACCGGCAGGACAGAAGGGAAAAAACCTGAGCCCTGAATGGTGTGTTGAGGGATTTAGGCAAGTATCCGTGTCTTGGTTTGAGTATGACTTTCGAGTCATTTAGCCCAAATTCCATATACAGTATGTTGTGCTTACTGAGAGCGCTTGTAAATCCCCTATATATGCGCTTCACTGAAGCAAAAGCCATAAGAAACACTGTCTTGAATGACAGATGTTTCATGTCCGACAAGTGGATTGGATTCAGCCTCTTAGCTCCTTTAAGGTAATGGATGACCAGATCGTTCTTCCCCAGTGACTGGCCAGTCGCGGGTTTTGTAAACGCAGCTATGGCCGCCACATAAACTTTGAGCATGGATGGGGTTCTGCCCTTATCCAGTAGCTCTTAAAGGAAGGAGAGAAATTAACCCCGCAGCCTAGGGGTGAAAAGCCTCGGGCTTTGCAGTGCACCAGCCACAAAACACAGACAATTTTGAGGAATAGAGCTGTCTAGTAGACGGCGCTCTAGCCTGCGTGATCGTGTTAAATACTCCCTTCAGGAAGTTTGCGGGTACCCGTTGATGGCCAATGCCTGCAGAGACCACTGCAGCGTCGGGCAATTATGCCAAATCGAGCCCTTGGCCTAAGAGAGGAGGTCTTTCCTTGTCGCTATTGGCCATGGGGCAGTGTTTGTCAGCTGCATTAGAACTGGGAACCAAGTCTGTTTTTTTCCAGAGCGGAGTCGGACAAGTAGCACTGAGCATAAAATGGATCACATCGACTGAAAATTAACAGGATTTGTTCATAGTGATTGTAACACATTATCATTTATCAATTAATACATTAAAACATTTTAGAACATTTTTTGTTTACTTTTGCATGATAAAAAATTATGACATTTCTTGAAATCCTGTATTAAATCTGGGTTTTGAGGTGCTGGTTTAGCCAAGCTACAGAAGCTTAAAAGAACCAATCTAAAAGTAATGTAAAAGCTGATAACTAAGTGAAAGGAGACGCAAAGCCCGAAGACTTTAATGTTCCTTTTGTGGAATAAACACAAGATTTGAGCTATCCATATGACACTCATCACATTCATCACAGCAAACAATAGGCACACTGAGGACAGTTAATTGAGCAACGATGGAGCATTTGTGAAACCTACAGAGGATCCTCCAAACACAGCAAATATCTTCAGACCTGCGTGAGCTACGTTACATAACGCCTTACTTCTTACGCGGTCAGAAGCTTTGTTGGAGACATGTGGACCTCTTTAGCCAGTATCATAAATTGCTCATTGTTTGAATCATAGACTGTGTTTGAATCAATACAGCAGCCCTTGTCATAGTCCCGATGAAGGGAATAGTTCCAAAGCAAGACCAGCACAAAGGGCTGTAATGTCAGCACTCAGCACAAGAGAACAGGAGTATGGGAACAAGGCTGTGGAGGCTGGAGAGACGGATGAAAACATAGCAGGCTGCCAGAGAGTGTGTTACAGAGGATCTGGCTGCAAAAACATCTGCTTGTTATTGAGGCCTTGAAATTGAGTCTACGCCATTGTTTTATTCCTTTAAAGGTCCGGTTCTTTGCGATTCCATTTTTTGTTGCTATTAGAGCATAAACAATACCTGAATAATTATAAAGCTTATAGTTCAATGCCAGATAATTTATTTACCAGAAGTCCCCTTTCAAAGCCGGCAGCGAACGTCCGGTTTGGACTACATCCTTTACTTCCTTTTTTAATGACTTAATTAGAACAGTTTTTTGACTAATCTCCGAACAGAAACCATTTAGTATATTAAGACATTGTGCAACACATGAAGGTGAATTCATGTACTGTAGGTTACATAATAAAAAAAATGGTGTTGGTCCAATATGGCAAACAACAATACACTCTAAAAAAAATGTAATTATCAGCGAAAAATTTGCTATTTTTTTAATTATCACATTAAATTACATAAGTCCCTATGTGACACATCACATATGATTGTAATAAAACAGATTTATTTTTGTGATTATACAGTATACATTAAGGTATTCAGTGTTACTATAGTGTTTATTGCATTATTTGAGTGTCAAAATCTTTTGCGTCTATGGCCCTGTGCACTATCCTGTGCAACCACAACTATATCTTCAACTATAAATTTAACAGGACCTTTTTTTACAGTAAACTGTCCCAAAACGAGCTACCAAGCAACAATTTCTGATGTGTAGCCTAATTGTTCAAGTTCAGACAGGTAAGTTAATCTTTCTCTCAAAATCGTTCAATACTGTTTATGCATTAGTAATTCAAGCCAATGACTGAAATGTCAACTTCACATCAACTTATTTAAATTGTGAATAAATAATATACAGAAGTAACTGTCAACAGATTGTCCTCTGCTTGCTCAATGCTCATGATGGCAATATTTTATGTGATGGGAATAGATCTAAATACTTTAAAAACTTCTCACGATTCGTTAATCTCGATAGCTGTAATAGTAAAAACCTATAATAGCTGTCGTAAAAGTATTCAAGAAAGTATCGCATGTAATACATAGCTATTT